>NC_087534.1:8775750-8777388 GCF_963921805.1 Phalacrocorax carbo
TTAGGGTTAGGGTTAGGGTTAGGGTTAGGGTTAGGGTTAGGGTTAGGGTTAGGGTTAGGGTTAGGGTTAGGGTTAGGGTTAGGGTTAGGGTTAGGGTTAGGGTTAGGGTTAGGGTTAGGGTTAGGGTTAGGGTTAGGGTTAGGGTTAGGGTTAGGGTTAGGGTTAGGGTTAGGGTTAGGGTTAGGGTTAGGGTTAGGGTTAGGGTTAGGGTTAGGGTTAGGGTTAGGGTTAGGGTTAGGGTTAGGGTTAGGGTTAGGGTTAGGGTTAGGGTTAGGGTTAGGGTTAGGGTTAGGGTTAGGGTTAGGGTTAGGGTTAGGGTTAGGGTTAGGGTTAGGGTTAGGGTTAGGGTTAGGGTTAGGGTTAGGGTTAGGGTTAGGGTTAGGGTTAGGGTTAGGGTTAGGGTTAGGGTTAGGGTTAGGGTTAGGGTTAGGGTTAGGGTTAGGGTTAGGGTTAGGGTTAGGGTTAGGGTTAGGGTTAGGGTTAGGGTTAGGGTTAGGGTTAGGGTTAGGGTTAGGGTTAGGGTTAGGGTTAGGGTTAGGGTTAGGGTTAGGGTTAGGGTTAGGGTTAGGGTTAGGGTTAGGGTTAGGGTTAGGGTTAGGGTTAGGGTTAGGGTTAGGGTTAGGGTTAGGGTTAGGGTTAGGGTTAGGGTTAGGGTTAGGGTTAGGGTTAGGGTTAGGGTTAGGGTTAGGGTTAGGGTTAGGGTTAGGGTTAGGGTTAGGGTTAGGGTTAGGGTTAGGGTTAGGGTTAGGGTTAGGGTTAGGGTTAGGGTTAGGGTTAGGGTTAGGGTTAGGGTTAGGGTTAGGGTTAGGGTTAGGGTTAGGGTTAGGGTTAGGGTTAGGGTTAGGGTTAGGGTTAGGGTTAGGGTTAGGGTTAGGGTTAGGGTTAGGGTTAGGGTTAGGGTTAGGGTTAGGGTTAGGGTTAGGGTTAGGGTTAGGGTTAGGGTTAGGGTTAGGGTTAGGGTTAGGGTTAGGGTTAGGGTTAGGGTTAGGGTTAGGGTTAGGGTTAGGGTTAGGGTTAGGGTTAGGGTTAGGGTTAGGGTTAGGGTTAGGGTTAGGGTTAGGGTTAGGGTTAGGGTTAGGGTTAGGGTTAGGGTTAGGGTTAGGGTTAGGGTTAGGGTTAGGGTTAGGGTTAGGGTTAGGGTTAGGGTTAGGGTTAGGGTTAGGGTTAGGGTTAGGGTTAGGGTTAGGGTTAGGGTTAGGGTTAGGGTTAGGGTTAGGGTTAGGGTTAGGGTTAGGGTTAGGGTTAGGGTTAGGGTTAGGGTTAGGGTTAGGGTTAGGGTTAGGGTTAGGGTTAGGGTTAGGGTTAGGGTTAGGGTTAGGGTTAGGGTTAGGGTTAGGGTTAGGGTTAGGGTTAGGGTTAGGGTTAGGGTTAGGGTTAGGGTTAGGGTTAGGGTTAGGGTTAGGGTTAGGGTTAGGGTTAGGGTTAGGGTTAGGGTTAGGGTTAGGGTTAGGGTTAGGGTTAGGGTTAGGGTTAGGGTTAGGGTTAGGGTTAGGGTTAGGGTTAGGGTTAGGGTTAGGGTTAGGGTTAGGGTTAGGGTTAGGGTTAGGGTTAGGGTTAGGGTTAGGGTTAGGGTTAGGGTTAGGGTTAGGGTTAGGGTTAGGGTTAGGGTTAGGGTTAGGGTTAGGGTTAGGGTTAGGG
>NC_087535.1:2952662-3030727 GCF_963921805.1 Phalacrocorax carbo
CACCAATCTGCCATTAATGGCTGTTGTGGGGGAGCGCTGGGAGCAGCTCCCAGGCAGGAGATGACATTGGTTCCCCAGGAGCCCGCTCTGGGTGTGCACACGGGACCCACGGCAGCTCGATGATGTCAGCTTCGGCAGTCCCAGCTAGCTCATTTCCTCAGCAGCTGGGGATTTGGACTACCCTGTGCTCCCACGCCAGCATGGCCCTCTCGCTGCTCACATGATGTTGCCTTGGCATGGGAACTGCTCTTGACCGGCTCAGCAGATTGGCCACCCCTGGCTTACAGTAATGTTTGTGTATGTTGCAGGAAAGAAGTTTGCTCTTGAAGAAGAATAAAGATTTTTCCTCTGCAAAGAACTCTGACAATAAACTTCTGCACGAAGAGCCTATATCAGATATCTCATGCTCAGCCCAGAATAAAGCAGGGCCAAGCTCTCTCCAGCAGTATGACACTCCACCCCTTCAATCGGATTTCTACGACCCAGGCTGGGGGAAGAGATGGAAGTATACCAGCAATCCCTGAATTACAAGTGTTGGGGAATTGGGATTTCAGTAGAGAGGAGAAAGGTACAGTTAAGCAACAGCCTTTGATCATCTTTGTATTTTTGCTATTCCAGAGTTCTTAGACAGCCTGACTAATGGTTCCAGTAATTCTGTTGTTCTAAACAAAATGCAACATTTATGTTATTGCTTTCAAGCATTTTCAATTTCATTTTGGTATGCTACCCAGCAATGACAAGAGCAGAGAGATTTCAATGTATAAGATAACTCCTAGTTTTGTAGCTAATTCTAGCAAATTATTTGCTCTTGGTTATTGAAATTCTGTAGAAATTTAAATGTCCTAGCTTAGAACTTCTTATGTATTTATTGCGTGCTAATAAGTGAAATTAATCTGCCATGTTTCAACAGGTTACATGCAGGCAGTTTCATTATTTTCAGATATGTTTCAAATGATATGAAGCTTCAAAGAAAACATTTTATTATTACTCTTCAACACTTTGCTGAAGCTGATGTTGTCTGCACTAATGTAACATGGTGTCCATCCATGATTTCTGCCTCAGTCCCCTTCTAATCCACCAGAACTAAATCCCAGTTAAAAAAAGAGTATTTTTTCATGTTTTTGTAGTCCTTTACTGAAACAGTGAAGAATGGAGGAATGTATTCACTTTGTTCTGAAGAGCCAGGAAAATTATAGACATAGATACAGTTAGCACTTGGGAAAAAATCAACTTGGTTATATTTTCTGTAGATCAGCCATGGAGTTTGAGGCAGTAATATCAGGGCAGAGGTGTGAGTTAGGATTCTGCTGGAAGCAGAAGCATGTAACTGTACCAGCAATAGACATGGCAAGGCTTCATGCCCTCCTCTGGTGGATTATCCCGTGGCACAAACTGCCTAGCGTGAAGAGCTGCAGGTGTAAGTGGCCACCACCGCGTATATACACCATTCAGACCCTATTTTAGGGCAAAACTTGGATTTGAATGATGGATGCTTTGTGTACAGATCCCATGCTCTGGGCTAAATTTGTTAACATGTCAACAGCTCTAACTTTTGCTGCTGGGCGTTGTGTGGTTTCCGGATGTGCAGTAACAGCAGGATAGGTCCTCTGAACTCTGCTGCTCCTGGCTGCTAAATTTTAGCAATGATACAATGGCTAATAGGAATATTAATATTAAACTATCTGTAGTGTATTCCCGTGAGTTCTTCTAATCTTTTTTGTCATTTTTTCATTTAAATTCTTTTTGCTTCCAAGCAGTTTCTAGAGGGAAGCCACAGTATTGCATGTGTAAACTCCAATGGTAAAGGATTTTAGTGAACATGACTGTGTAGAGTTGCTTACCGTGGAGGAAACTGAGTCTTGGAACCCTCATACCTTTTGGATTGAAAGACAGGAAAAACTGAAAGCTGAAATGGTGTTGAGTAATTCTCAAACCACATATGCTTCCCTACATTGTTTTGGACAGTGGCTTCATGCCAAGCTCCTCTCAGCTCTCTTCAAAACAGAGTAATACAAAACCCATGAAAAGCCCTAATTTCCAGATTCTGCTGGCCCTCCTTCGGCAGCCTTGATTTAAGACGAAATGGCATTCCTAGCTGTTGGCACCATCGAAAGTCTCCATTGCAAACTTAAGAGATTTTTTTTTTTCTGGCTTGTTCCGCAAAGTTCTGAATCTTTCCTTCCTACCCCCATGACTCTGCAGAGTTGAGCACCAGGAGACAACTCAGACGTCAGTACATTAGCGTTCAAATTATGGGTATTCATGTTGCAAAACAAATATCTTGCTGAGAGGAAGTCCAGACAATCCTGATTGCTTTCCCTTGTAGCTATGCAGTGCCATAACTCAGCTCCCGCATATGTACACAAGGCTTCTGGGTTTAGCCAAGCACAAATCCCAGGACACGGGCCGTGAAGTGACAAAGCACGTACTTTATGGCCAAGGACTCCACCTATACCTCTAAAAAGCCACAGAAGTCAGAGTTCAAAGGCCTGTGTGTAATCGTGTGCTTGTAGGCAGCTTGACGTTCTCACCTGACCTAGTTGCAACAACTAGAGTTGTTTTGTGCACACAGCAACTTTTTAACATCCTTCCCAGCTAGTGCGATGCCGTGATGTCCTCCTAGCAGGGCATGCTGCAGTAACCCAGGCAGCTCTCCCACTGCACCGAGTTGGAGGATACAGATCCCCAGACATGCACATTATCATTGCAGACGGTGCAAAGTGTATATAACCATCCCCAACCCTGTTGTCGTTTTATTAGCACGTTATTGTGGTGCATAAGTGGCTGCAGAAGACATAAAGGAGGAACCTTGGGAGTCATGCAGAGTGTGGCAGAAGCAGTTCTTGGGGCAATGCGCCATGGTGTGTCACACTGCGCAGGAAGCTATGAGGAAGGACCAGATAAACCAGTTACGTATGACCGTAGTTCGGGGGCATTTATTCTGCTTTAAAAATTAGTGCCAAGCTGGTTGTGGAAAGATGTGTCTTGGCTTAGGCCTGGCTCAGCAGCCCTTTGAGCATGCTACCCCAGCCTGCGTTTTTCTACCCCAAATTAGAAGAGTCTGGGAAGAAACTCGGCAGGAGCGAAGATGGTCAGTAATATCTTGCTTCTGTAGGAGATCTCTGCGTGAGGCTCCTCATTCAGACCGTGGTGGCAGCTGCTGTTCAAGGGACTGTGATACCTCTCTGCACGCTTGCTTCGCTGTGTGGCTTTCCAAATCGGGCCGTGTGGCGTCTTTGATGTCCTCACATGGAGAAACCTGGCCTAGGCCAGCGGAAGTATGAAACAGAGTGGTAGTCATGGCACGTGTGAGCACACACCTTGCTAGAGCCAACTGCACAAGTTGTTTGTTACAAGTGTGGGATGGCACATAGGCTGCCTATAAATTGAGATTATAATAGGTTCTGCGGTATGTTTACATTGTGACTTCTTTGAGGTAGGAAGTTGCTGTGCAATAGAGGCAGGGGCGACTCCATCGTGCTTGAGGGCTTTCAGCTCAACGCCACCTTGAATGCAGTGGTTGTGCAAAGGCTGAAATTTCATAGAATCATAGAATCACAGAATGGTTTGGGTTGGAAGGGACCTTTAGAGGCCATCAAGTCCAGCGCCCCTGCAGTGAGCAGGGACATCTTCAACTATATCAGGTTGCTCAGAGCCCCGTCCAGCCTGGCCTTCAATGTCTCTAGGGATGGGGCCTCCACAACCTCTCTGGGCAGCCTGTTCCAGGGTTTCACCACCCTCATTGTAAAAAATTTCTTCCTTATATCCAGTCTAAATCTCTCCTCCTTTAGTTTAAAACCATCATCCCTTGTCCTGTCACAGCAGCCCTTGCTAAAGAGGTCACCCCCATCCTTCCTATAGTCCCCTTTAAGCACTGGAAGGCTGCAATGAGGTGTCCCCGCAGCCTTCTCTTCTCCAGGCTGAACACCCCCAGCTCTCCCAGCCCGGCCCCGCAGCAGAGGGGCTCCAGCCCTCGGAGCATTTCTGTGCCCCCTCTGGCCCCGCTCCAGCAGCCCTGTGTCTGTCCCGCGCTGAGGGGCCCCGAGCTGGAGGCGGCGCTGCGGGGGGGTCTCACAGAGCGGGGCAGGGGGGCAGGACCCCCTCCCTTGCCCTGCTGCCTGCGCTGCCGGGGATGCAGCCCAGGGCACGGCCAGCTTCTGGGCCGCAAGAGCACATTGTTGGCTCCTGTCCAGCTTTTCATCCCCCAGCACCCCCAAGTCTTCCTCCGCAGGGCTGCTCCCCATCCCTCCATCCCCCAGCCTGGGTTGGTAGCGGGGGTGGCCCCAGCCCAGGTGCAGGACCAGGACCTTGGACTTGCACAATTTGCCCCTCTCTGTTGCATTATCATCACGAAAATTTGTGCTGCAGTTTCTCACTTGCAGCTCTTTGCAGGAGGACAGATGTGCTATACACACCTCGCGTTTGTGATAACAGGGCGACAGCTACCAGTTACAAAAAGGATTTTCACAGACAGAAACCTGCCTTTCCATGACAATATTTACAGTGTGATGCCCAGGGGCCCTGCTCCGGGCACGCTTTGAATGCCCGTGTCCTAGAGATCACAAGCTGAGCAGATACGGCTCACACTCCGGTCGCAGCTGACGGCCGCGACTCCCTCTGCCGGCATCCCCGGTGGAAACCCGACAGAACATATAATGTGCTTGTAACAGAGCTGCGAGACGTTTTTAGGAGTAAAATAGCGTTACACAAAACGGCAGATGGGAACAGAACCTGCAGAAGTTCTAAGGTGGATCTAGAACCGCCTTAAAACCCTTCAGTGCTTACAGGGGAATGCCTGAACGGCCCAGGAGCCGAAAAGTTGCATTTTTAAAATGGTAATTATTAAATAAGCTAATATTAAGACTCTCAGGTTGCAGCGAGGGGCCTCTCGCTCGGCCCAGCGCAGCCGCCTGGCACATCCGTGCAAGGCGCAGCCTCACGCGTCGCGGCGGGCGGGTGAAGGGGGGCAAAGGCCGGCGCCCACCGAGGCGCCCCCTCCGCCCGAGCCGCCCCCGACGGGGCGCGACCGGCGCCTTTGCGGGCCACGTAACTCGTGCCGTAAAAAATCCCTCGGGAGCGTGCGTCCGCCGTGACGTGTGACATCACACGTGCGGTTCTAGCTCGGCGCTCTTACTCTCCGTGGCGGGGCCGGGGAACGGGCGAAGCACGGTGTCTGCCCGAACGGCCGTCCCACGCGCGGCGCGAACGTCACAGCCGCGGGCGCTGCCGTCATAACCGCGGCGCTCCACTTGAGGACGCCGGGGCCGCGCCTGCGCAAAACCCCCGCCCTGCCGCTGCCGGAGGCGCGAGAAGCACCGCCCCCCGCTGGGTGGGCAGGGGTGGGGCTGGGGCGAAGGGGGCGGTGCTTCTCGCCGCAGCCCGAGCTCCAGCGGCTCCAGCGAGCGCAGGACGGAAGCCGCGGGGTGGCGCGCGAGGGTGCGCGGGCTGCGCATGCTCCGGCCCGGCGTGGCGCAGGGGGCGGGCGCAGGGCGCATGCGCGCGGGGCTCCCGGGGTGCCCGGCTCTGGCGGCCATGGAGCGGAAAGGTGAGCGCCGTGCGGCTTCCCCCCCCCACCCCCCCAACCTTCCCCGGGCCGCCCCCCCGCCCCGGCCTGCCGCCCCTCACGCCTCTCCCCCTCTCTCCCCCTCAGTGCTGGCTCTGCAGGCCCGAAAGAAGCGGACCAAAGCCAAGAAGGACAAGGCCCAGAGGAAGTAAGTACGGCCCCCGGCTCCCCTCAGGCGGCAGCTCCCGCCGCCGGGCCCCGGCACTGCCTCCCGCCGGCACCGCCGCCTCTTTGTTACCCGCCGGGAAGGGGCTGCCGAGCCCTGCGGGCACTCGGGCTCTCCTGGGGCGGAGGAGCCTGCAAACCCTTCAGGCTAGACGGGTTTTTAACGCGAGTTTAATTGAAGGCACGTTTGGCGGCGTAGGCTGGTGGCCCGGGGCGGCGGGTTCCGTCGGGGCTGGTTTTTCTCAGGATTTCACGGTTTTTCGCCGTGGTTTCTTTGGCGGGCTGCGGACGGGGGAGCGGAGCTGCCTCGGTGTGTGAGGAGGCTCTCCGTGCCGTGCCCCTGGCCCGAAGCGGGAGGATGGAGCTGCAGCCGTGCTTCCCCGCTTCACGCCGTGCTCTGTCCTTGCAGGCTCCTTCCCTGGGCCCCGGCTGTGCCCGCTGGGCCATCCAGCCTCCCCTCCCCTCTCTGGAGCCTCCAGAGCTGCCTTTAGGAGCCAGCCTCTCTTGACTCTCATCCCCCGGCCCCCACTTTTTTTTTTTTAATTTTAATTTTGCCATTAAAACGCTGTGATGTGTTGTTTACTTCTTCCTCTAACTTTGATGCTCTCATGTGGCTTCTCTCCTACCACAGGAATTTCACAAGTCTTTATATGTGGTGAACTTTTGGATGCAGATATTAAAAAAATGAAAGGATCTCAAGTAAATACTAAACAATGGCTCCCACCAGACTGCGTTAAGTACTACATTCAGGGCTGCTCGTGTATTCCTTTCTTGTGAAAGGTGGTGTAAATCCTAGAGCTCTGTGCTCAGTAAAACACTGCTTATTTCTGTAAAATCCCTGGTACCTCAGGAGGTTTTGTACTCGCTGGTGTTTAGGAACCAAAGGTATTCAGTAAGTAAGGCTTTGGGGTGGGAGTTGGAGGGGTTTTTCTTTAGGCCTAGAGTAGTGCTTTCTTAGTCACTTCCTCAGACAAATCACAGGGCTTTTAAAAAATATTCTGGTTGTTTCCAGCAAAGATTCGGTTGTTTTGAGATGGGGCTTCTGAGGGGTGAAGAGCATTAACTAAACTCCTTGGGAGATGCGCATTATGTTTCCATGCTATTTTGTACATATTTCTTGAAGATAGTGTTAGGGCAATTTTTGAAGGGCTCTCCTCTTTCTGCAGTGTTATCTGCATCCTAATTTCTGAATGAATAATCCATTGTTTAATTCTATATGAGTTACTCTTTTTTTTTTTTTCCTTGTCCAGCTGCAGACAAACAATACTGACTCTGCCAATAGAGTCCACAGTTGCAGTTGGAAAGACTGACTTCTGTGTAAATTCTGAGGTTGCTGAATGGTAACTTTCAGTGCTGGCATGTTTGTTGTGGGTTTTTTTTTAAAGCCTTTTTAACCATGTAGCCAGAACAGGCTAACTACACTGCTGTTCAGCTCGTGGTTTTGCCACTAACATGGATTTGAGTGGAGAACCATACTACTTGTAAAATGCAGTGTTGATCTTCTTAAACTACATGCTTCAGCTCTGTTTTCTGCTATCAAAGGTTTATTAGATCCTGCCTCAGAAATTAAAGACATTTGCATGTACTTTATGCTTTACATTGTACAACAAAAAGAACCCAGTGTCAGCCTCTAACTTTAGGTACAGTTCCGTGACATTTATGCTATTTAAATACAAAGCTGCTCTAGTTAAATCTTCTAAAATAAGCTTAACTGGGTTGTTGTAAGACTTTTTCCATGAAATCTAAACTTGAAACCACATGGAATGCCCTTTTAACATCTAATGTTCCATGGTAGTTTGTTAGATCACACACATGTAACTTTTTCTATATGAAGGTAAGTGAAAAGCATGAAGCAATGGATTTTAAAAGGTTACATAAGTATTAGGAATTATCTTATTATAGGTAAGTATAAAAATGCAGAGAATGTTCTGAAGGGATTTAAAGCAATTCAAAATATCTTTCACTTTAGAGATTAACTACACCTGCTTTAAGTTTCCTTGTCAACCCAACTTGGCTAAAAACAGAAAAAAACTCCACTTGGAAAGGTTGAAATAATAAAAATGGACTGTGTATAGTCCAAAACTGGAAAGTTACTGCTGTTTTCATCATTTGGTAGTTAAAATTGCTGCTCTTTAAGTTCAGACAAGACCAGCTTAAGCTGGTTATTTACAGAAAACCCTTGTAAATACTATCTATGGTTCCATATATGAGATTTTTTTTTTAATGGGAAAATCAACCCAGTTCTTAATTTTCTGCAAATTCAGGATCTTCCTATTTCTTCTCATCCATCCCGTCTTAAAAGTGTTATTTGATACCAATGAAGGAGTGAGTGCATTTATCCTAACACACTCTTCTGCAGAAAGAGAGCAGGGAGAGTATCTTGGTAATAGGAAGATGAGATACCTGTGTCTTCCCACTCAAGTAAAACTACCCCAAATCTTCTGATTATCTGGAGGAATCATTAAATGAGCTGTCTCAAATCTTTGCTTAGGAAGCTTCTACTTGCCTACCCTGCTTGTCGGTCTTGCATCCGCCATTGTGGGGTTGGAAGAATATTGTGGCTGTGTACTTTTGCCTGGCTCCTATTTCCCTGAGAATTGAGGAGGAAGGTCGGAGAGTGACCGCTGAATGCCGTGGAGGAACAAAAAACAAGCCAAGATACAGGGAGATCCTGAGTTCTAATGTTGACTATCATTGGGTTGCTCTGTGGCCTTGAGTGAAGCATTGATTTTGGTTTCTGCTTATCTCTGTCTTTTGCATCAAAAAGGCAATGAATTAGAATTAACATTGCTTTAATCTAAATTATTTTTAGAAAATGAGAGGCAAGCTTCTCCTTGGCCTTTTCCTTAATATTAAGACTATGTCAGGAAATACGCACGTCAAAGCCTTAGTTGCTAATAAAGCACAGGGAGTTTGGTACGTAGGCTACTGCAGTGTGTCTTGCTGCCAAAAAACAGCTTTGCTGAAAGCTATCTGGGAAATATGTGATGTATTAATTTTATCATTTCACGAGGTGTGAACATCTTGGGCACTAACAGTCAGTTGATTCCCAAAGGCACTCAAAAAAGCCTGTCTTCAAAAAAGGAGCTTGTAGGCTTACAAGCATTTTTTCTTACTAAAGCTTTAGTAACTCAGACTGTAAACTCTTCAGGCAGCTGTATCTGGCGAGGTGCATTCAGGCAGTTATTTTTGCCCAGTTGTCAAAAACACAGACTTTTTGCAGTTCTTTGAAGTGGTTACTAATGTCTTTGGAGTTCGGCATTGGTAGACAGATGTGTTGGGTGTAATATTTGCACTGGTCTATAGGAAGGTGGGGGAGCTGCACAGTGCTTTCCTGGGAACAGTTCTTTTGCTAGTTTTCCTCCTATGACTTCTAGGGAACTGAAAACAGAATTCCTGTCTTCTGGTGTTCCGTGAGCCGTGTTGGATGGGGATGCCCGGGAACTTGGCAGGAGGAAGGAGCCATGGGTGTCCCAACAGTTCAGCCTTTCACCCACCACGAGGTGGCTGCTTCTTGCTTTGCAGGTCCTGTAGCGCAGACCAGGCCACGTGTACTTGTAATGCCTCCGTGAGGTGAGGTAGTGCCTCCTTAGGAAGCAGTGCAGCCTAACACAAGATTACAAGATTGATTTCTGAAGGCTCCGCGTGTTGTTTGGAGGGGGTTGTTGCTTTGAGTTAGCTCTAGTGCGGACAGAACACCCATTCCTGGCTAAAATGATGCTGGAACATGCCATCTGTGTGGTTTCATTTTGAAGAGATTAATTTCCTGTGCTGTGAGACTGTTGCACTATGCGAAGCCTGATATGTGAGGAAGATCTGGTATTTACCTCAAAACTGTTCTTCTGTTTGAAAATACAGGCTTTGATTTTGAACTAAAATACAAATATAGATGTACTTTACCAGTAACTCTGGTAATTTGTAATGGAATCAGGCACTTGTGACTGTTAGACCATAATTGCCGGTAAAGTACTGTGGCATTTTTCTGTCTATGCTGTGTGTTGGCAACCCTTAGAAGCTCAAACTGTTCCCTTTGTCCTAGGAAAAAATTACTCTCTAGGTTACTGCTGAGATTAAGACCCAGAGTTTAAAAACTAGGCTAAAAAACCCATCCAGATTTGAAGCAATTAGAGAAACAGACCAGAAGCTGAACAAATAGTTCTGTATTATAGCTTATTTTCTCTGAAATGAAGAAAATAAGCCTATTTCTGGAACTGGGCTACAGGTCTGTATGATGTGTAGATGATGGGTGTTTCACTGGCAGGCCCAGGTGATAATACTGCTTCATCAAGTCCGGTGCCTTGCTTCAGCAGTGTCTCTTATGTGTCAGGAAAGGGTGGCCTACTCATGCACAAACCCAGCAGTTCTGCGTAAGGGGTGTTGAACCGATTGTGCCTCAAAGCAGAGCATTTTGTTTCTTTAAGCATGAATAACTACAAAGGCAGCGGCAGCCGTGCAGTTACAGTATGTGGCTTGTTCTGAAAAATGTGCGTGATCTAAAGTACTTTCTTCTAATTCTGCGTGCCCTGGTGAATTTGTTTAATCCTTTCTTGTAGGCTCTACCAAGTGGGAGATATTTTCAGTAGTTCCTTTGGCTCCCTCTTCTCCTTGAGTGAGGGAGCGGCAGAGCTGAGTTGGTACGGTACCGCTGTCTTGCTTCCTCTCCCTCTTCCCAAGTGCATGCAATATTCAGTATTTTCAAGAAGCCTGTTAACAGTTACCTGTAATTTTCTGGCCAGATTCTTGACATGTGGTGAAGCCTCACCACTTTATTCCTTCTCAATAGAATTGCTATGAAGAGAGGCGAGGAAGTTGGTAGTTTTTCCACCTAGGCAGTCTGGGGAGCAGAAAGTTCCTAGGGGAGCCTGATACTTTCCAGTTTGTTATTGCACATCTGGCTTGTATCGATTCCCTGCTGTCTTTGAGGAGTTCTGACAGCCCTCTCAGGTTCTTCAACTTCCTTATTCAAAACTTTGCCTGGGATCACGATCTTGGATTATGTTTTCCTCACTTGTCTTTCATAATTAACACCAGGGCTACATCTTTCCCAAGTGTTTTGAACATACGTTTAAGGTAGTCAGGATGCATCGCCCACAGGATTTTTTCATTCAAATACAGAAGTGATTATCAGACAGGACACGACTGAAGATCTGCTGGTTTCCATGGAAGTCGCTTGGTTTGCAATAGCTGGAATAGCAGACGGTTCTACAAACAGCTCGTTAAGTGCTTGTGTGGGTGAGTGGATTTGGGGAGCAAGAAACTTGATTGCCTCTGTTATTTGCGCCTTAGTACTGTTCTCATGTGGCATTTATGATCACTTATCTTCAAACTGAACTCCCACAGATCCACTAAACAAAAGTGTGTCTTGGTGTGCCTCTGAGCGCCCTTCTTAAAAAACTAAATGTTGAACCATCTCCAGACCTCCTAAGTTCTCAGAAGTGGTGTTCTGGTAGCCCTGGGACAGCTGCCCTCCAGCAGCAAGTGTTGCGGATCTGCCCTACTGGCAGAAAATACCAGCTCTTTATTCAGGAAAAATAGGGATGCAGGAGAGAATTGCAATAATCACAAAATAATGTGGATTATAGACTAGTAAGTTCCCCACAATCTATGATTTATAATTCCCCCAAATACTTCTAGGTTACTTGAGCAGAAAGGTAAAGTGCATACAAGCAGGAAAACACACACTTTTATAATTTCAGACCAGAAGTCGTACTGAAGGTTGGGGTCTAAACATTTAGAGTGTGTATCGAACGCTGGATTTGCAGCAGATCTGCATGTAAGCATGTCGGAGGCTGGCACCAGGAGCAGTCATTCTGACTAGATGTGCCTTAACATGATCTTGAAATTGCAGGCGCGCTGAGGACTAGTAATGAGATGCAGTCTGGCAAGCGTACTTCCCTTAAAGAGACATGGTCTTGATGCACGGCTGTGAAAATGGGAGAGAGACTTTTAAATCCTGGGTTTTCACCATGCCATATGGAGCTTTTTTCTCTCTCTCTCTCCTCTTCCCCAAATGAAAACAAGGAATCCTTAACAGCACTTGCAGCGAGATCTCGTGGCGGTGGGTGTACAGCCTTGGAAATGGTTGGCTGGATAGTTGAGGTGGAAAGCAGCGCTTCCTGCGGCAAGAGTCCCGGAGTGGGTTATAGTACTCTTATCTGCATCTCCTACAGCATGAGCTGGCTTCGTCATTAGTCTTGTGTTCAGTGAATTGAATTCTGTCTGGGGATGTTTCATGTGTGTAATTTGAGCTCACAAATAAGGAATGACAGTGTTTATAAAGATTGTGCTGCAGGCGGCTTAAAAATCATTTAGGAAAGCAGTTGTCTTCGGCTGCCTGCAGGCTGGCGTCATCCTGCAAATATCAAGGGAATGGGAAGCTGAGGTGAAGAGGAGTAAGGAGAGTATCTTTTTTGTTGGTCTGTGTATAAGGATAATAGGTGTGACAAAAGTGTTTTGGATTAAATATATGCTGCCTTCCTTGCTTGTAGGTGGAAGGGCTCTGCTTTTCTGTCTGTTCAGAGCAGGTAGATAGGTAGCACGGGCAGTATTTCTGCAGTTTTGGGGACAAGGAAAAAAAATAGTTATTTCCTGTACAAAATAGTTTTGAAGAAGCTGCTGTTAATGCTCTTAAATATAGAACCACCAAACACCTCTCTCCCAAACATTTTGTCATGTAAGTTATTGGGGTGAAGAAAACAAGTTCTGAGTTTTGACGGTGAAGTTGCACGTGGAGACTTGGCTGATGGCTTGACTAGTCATCTGTAGAGAACAGCGAAGGAGCCCGTGCTGGGGCTGCTCTGCAGCACAAAGAACGCTGCTTTTTCACTGCACTGTCTGTACTAACAGGCATGACTGTCGCCTCCCATCTTCTCATCTTCCTGATGCTGTTGGATCTTCCTCAGTTCAAATCTGTAAGAACACACGTTGTGTGATTGAGGCTGCTTAATTGGTGTTTTACCTTATTTTTTGTGTGTGGACCAGATAAGCAATTCTATGGGAGACTGGCAAGAGACTGTAAAAGTGGCTTTGAACACCACCTGTAAGGAACCAAATGAGTGACTGAAATCTTAGTTCCTGCAAATAACTGTTACCATCCCTGCTATGCACTGCAGAGGTGAGCAGAGTTGTGTGGTGATATAGTCACTGAACGTGGAGCAAAATCTTGTCTATGGTGGAAAATTTTGCATGTTGTTAGCACCTCCCCTAATATGAAGAGGTTTGGCAACCCTAAACTGATAAAAGGGCGTTCAAACTTCAGTGAGCTTTTAGGGTGAAAATGTTTTAGATACACAGATTAATCCAATTTTTCTTGAAACCTCTTGGTTTAAAACTGCAGAGCCAGCTTCAGAGCGTGCTTCACTCCATAGCAGAGAAAAATCTCTAAATTATTACTTGCTATGTCACATTGTTGCTGACTTGTTTCCCCTACCACTTACATAAACCAGCAGGATAAACAGGCACAGGAAATGGCTGGTAATTCTTCTGTGTCATGGGAGGACGATGTTAAGTGCCTGCTGCTGTGAAAAATACTCAGTTCACCTTTTTAAAGAAGATTTGACTCCTTTTGCTTTTTTGTTACTTTTAAGCATAAAGGATAAGTTTTTCTTGTAACTCTGGATGGGGAGGTTTGGAATTGCTTCAGAAAATTCATTTTTACTTTGAACGCCCTTTCTCTCCTGTGTGATTATGCTGGCATTTCTGTATCAAAAGGATTGGTCTGTCGGCAATTACCATGATCGTTGTCTTCATCCCAGCTTTGAATCCAGTGGACTATTGAATAGGCAAATAAAACCGGCTTGTTCAGGAAGAAGAAGCTAGGTATCTGACTGAATTTCTAATTTCATTAGAGGGAAGACTGAGACAGGTAAACATCAAGAGAATGCGATGAATCTAGTTATGCTGAACCCCTAACATGACTGAATTTGCAGGAGGATCATCTGAGAGCAGCCCCCAGCCTTGCTGCAAGGCCCTTTACCTGCAATGCAGTGCTGTGCATCTGCAGCTAGGTGGTGGAGGCAAATCCCTCTTCTCCCTCACTCTTGCACAAAGCTTTGCTGCGTTCGAGAAGAACCAGCCCCTCTGCCTGCCGTTGATGTCCCCCTGCTTCCCAAACAGTGTGGCATCTGATTTTTAATGGCTCTTTCGAAAACTATTGGCCTGTCTTCAGGAATATCTTTATCAATGGGAGGCCGTGCTTCATGCAGGTAGGTTACCCTCTTCGATTTTTTTTTTTTTTGTCTTGTGAATTTGCAGTTCTTCAGGCGTTCCCCAGAGAATAAGGACTTTTGGGAGGGTCTCTATATGTGGATTCACATGGATTCTGTAAGAGATATAGCATTTTGCATTCACGTTGCTGTTCCACATTGTTTTCCTTAAGTAAAATACTGCTATGTAGTTGTAGTGAGACCCTGCAAATCCAGTTAATTCTGATGATTAATTAGCACATTATGGGAGCAAAAGTAAAAGGCGATCAGGGTGTTCTTAGGTAGAACAGAGGTGGCTATATAAAAAAAAAAGTACCCTAGAACACTTGATTTTTAATGTGCAAACTGTTAACTTTTTTATAGGCTCTTTATGTATTTTATCTGCATTTTGCAGTATTGCTGACCTCTGTTTCAGCTGTCATCTCTTAAATACCGAGTATGGATTTTTCTGTTGTCTTTAGCAGCCTTGTGTGCCTTTGAGTCCTGTCTGCATGAGCAAAGCAGACAGATGAGGGTGGTTGTTTTGTGTATCAGTTTTTCTTTGGTATTAATACATATTCTGCATTCATTAAGTCTCCCTTAATTCGTGTCTGCAGCTGACATGGTCACTTTGGGGGAAGAAGGTGGTGGGATGTAATAACATCGAGTGAATTTTCACAGAAAGGCAAAGGAATGAGATGTGTTTTGGAGGTGATTTGATAAAGGAAGTGGCACTGTAGAAACGTATGTGACCTGAATACGGCTGGTTGTCATATTAGTTGGTATAATAGATTATAATATAGAAGTGAAATGCTTTTGGGTCCCCAGGACAGACTCGGATGCAGACTACAGGGTGTGTCGTGTACGATGCTGTCAGCAGCATGATTCGTCAGCCCCTCTTAGGAGGGGTGCAGAAAGCTTCCAGGAGAATGGGGTTTAGTGCTTCCAGTAACTTCTTCCTTGAGGCATGAAATTACTATTATTGAAAAGCATTGGGTCTGCAGAATGGCATGATGTTTCTGTCTGCATCAGTGGTTCTTGAGATGAATTTTCTTTTGAATCCGTTCTAATGCCCTACATCTTGCAGTTAGAAAAGTGAAAATCTTGAAATAGTGTTGGGGAAGATTACTCCTTAGGCCATGGGTGTGGCTACTGGCCTTAAATTCTGCTTTCTGTCTGATTCTGTGTTCTGGTTCTCTTTACCCTGTCTATAGGATTTGTTATAAATGAGCACCCTGTCTCCCCTTCAGCCATTCTGTCCATGGCCCTTTTTGCCTTTGCCACCCACTCTGAATTTGGGGATAGTCTATGACTCTATTTGTAGCTCGGTTGTCCCCAAAGGAATGCAGCAGTTTTAAAGTAGCTTTTTGATGTCCAAGACTTGCCCCCACCCCCAGTTTCATTCTTCCTACCCCGACTTGTAATTCTGTGGCTCTCAGGGAGGGAAAGTCTAAATACTAAATACTAAATATCTTGGGGCTGGATCAAGCTGCAGGGCTGTTAATAAATGTCTCATTAGCCTGGCAACAGTGGAATGAACTGCCTGGCAGTCTGGTTTTCTGGTTGGGGACCACTCATCTGTGTTGCTTATTTGTTCCTGAATTAAAAAATCAGGAGGACTTGCTTGCTCTGACAACAGACTGAAAGTAAATGTTGGGTGGTTTGGTCGTGTCCGGGATGACCTTTGTGGCTTGTCTTTGCTTTAAGGAACTTCAATTCCAGATTGTCAACAGCGGAACGCATGATTTCTTCCTTTTTTTTATGCTCCATAGATATTTAGGGTGGCCATAGTTTTAATGTGTAGTATTTAATGTCTGAAGTCTCAGCAGAGCACGTGTGTAGTAGGTAAATGCTGAACTGTATAACTGCTCAAAATTGAACTATGAAATTTGTCCCATGGATTACATAATAGAATGCACAGGACTCCGGCTCAGTTACAAGCAATAAAAACTGCCTCCGAAAGCCCACGTGCCTTAGCATATCCACTGGCATAACCAGTGGCTGTATCGGCAGTTACTTCTTTGAGTAAAATGAGTTGAATTTGAAGGGTGGTGGAAGGCATCAGTTATATCTGCTGCTTTGCTGGAACAATAGTTTCAATACAAGGAACTTCCTCTAAGTCACACTGACAGGGAAGCTTATTGTAAAGAATGTTATCTCATGCTTGTACGTCATCGCTGTAAAGAAATCTGTTGCCCACCTCTTTGGACAGCTCCAGCATTTTTTAATATCTCATACTTTTAAGAAAAGGAAGCTTAATGCTGATATCCTGTAGTACTTTGCGACTAAATCTTGCCAATGCAAATGGGCTGTAGGCATTGTTTTCCGTATAAATGCTTGCTTTGTACAAAAGGATGTTGAAGATTAAACTTTGTAGACATTCAACCGTTCCCGGTAACGCTTTGTGAAGTAAATAACTTTACCTGGTTTAGTATTACCATTTCATGAGCTGTTTGGCTGTAAGCAGTGTGCTGCTGTGAAGGAGCTGGGGCACAGGGCAGATAGCAATATGTTTTAGCTCAGAGAACTCAAACGCAGCTTAAAAGCATGACAGCAATGAGGTGGCCTTTGCCAACATGATCTTCACAAGCAGGAACTTAAAGTAGCACATTTGGTGAAGAGTTAAACACACAAAATTAATGCTTTTAACTGGGGGGGGAAGCCTACCTCAGTGCCTGATTTCAATCCCTCTGCAATCACAAGCTCTCGGAAGGGTTTACAGAACATCTGCTCTGCGTACTCCCACTCTCCTCAGTTCAGACAACTGTAACAAACTTCAGACATTCAATGACGAGACAAACTGGAAACACAACCTACCACATGAGAACAGGAACAATCAAGGGCAATATTAGGGATTTTGGAGTTCTAAAGTATTAGAAGCAGAAGGATTGTTAAATGTTTGTTTGATCTCAAAGGTGAAAGGGACAAAGGGCACAAGTTCTAAAATACTGCTTTAACTTTCTTCTAAAGGAGCAAGAGTTAATTGGTATGTCTTTAAAATGATATTAATCAACATTTAGATCTTCAGGCTTTATATGAGGTAGCATCTTAAAATATTGGCTTTTGAAAAGTCCTCACTGAATGAAAGGCTGAGAAGGGGTTCGAAGAGGCTAACGTTTTGGTGGGATAAATAAGCTTTTAACTCACTGTCTTGTCTGGCCTTCTCTTTGTTCCATTACCAAAGCGAATCTAGGGCATTAAGTTGTATTTCTCACTAGTATATGAAAAATTGTTTCTGTCTACCTTGATAGTAGCTTAGGAGTAAAAGCATTTGAATGTGAAGATAGTTCTTCTGAAGGCTGACTATTGCATCTCCTCCATTATCAGCAGTCCCTCATGTGAAATGAAAGCTACTGGGCTGAAGAGTAACGTGTGTGAGACATGCAGTGTGTTCTCTTTCAGACCCGACACTCAGCATCGGGGCCCTGCTGCTCATTCAGAGAATGATCTTCCCGAGCAAGAGGAAGAAATCCTGGGATCAGATGATGATGAACAAGAGGATCCAAATGACTACTGTAAAGGTGAGAGCTTGCCTGTTTAAGGTGCGGGAGCTCCAAGGTAATCAAGAAATCCCCTTGATTTCCCATGTACTATAGATAAGAGACTCCCTCTTACTTTGCATTTTGAAGCTGCATGATGATAATAAAATTTTTCAAGCTAACCTGAAATGGAGAAACTGTTCTGCAAGGTCCCCTCTGTTATCAGTCAAAATTTGAGTGGGAGAGTTGTTTTGAATGCATGTGGTTAAAGCTGTTAGATTTTCCTCTGTGCCAGAGGGCTTTCAAAATCAGTACAAGCAAGTAGACATTAGATTTCTTTTTGGTTTTCATCAGAAAAAGGACATTTTCAAATCCTTCAAATTGGTTTCAAATTCTTCACTGTTTTCTTTTGAAGATCATAGTCTTAGTATCCATTCTTCAGATAACTTTGTGTCTGCAAATATAGTCTACTCAGAGAAACAGAGGAAGAAAGAAACTAAATGCAGAGCAAGTGGAAATACCACAGTATATAATTCAGTATCAAAAGGGTCAGGTTGTTTTTTAACATAGCAAATACTTTAAAAAAGACAGAATGCTGATCATACAAATTCAGCCAATCAATTAGTTGAAGCTTGAATGTGTGCCCCACCTCCAAGCGCTTTGTAAGACTACTTCTGGGATACTATTTATTGTATATATTGAATAAGACAGAGGGAGAAGCGTGTAACAAATGCCATGTATGTGTATATAAAAAATGCAAAGTAGAAATAGCACAGGGAACTTGAATTGCAATGTTTCTTACACTTCAGTACTTCAAAGCATTTACGTTACTTTTAGCATGCTACCCAAGTATTTGTGGGATTTTGTTTGTTTAAAGCAAGTGGGAAGAAGAAAGCCATTGTGTGAATTAGCAGTCAGTGCAGCTGCCACTGTTGGAACTGAAATCTTTAAGTGAAGAAAAGGGACTTCTGCTGCTTGAGCTAATTAAGTAATGGATAGCAATTCTATGTCTTGTTTGTGAACCAGTCAATCAAGAGAGATGAGCCTTCCTGGCAAAACATACATTTCATGGGTGGTATTCGCTGACCACAGCTGAAGAGTAAGCGCCTGGAATCTAGGGTGAAATTCCAGGTTCTGGCAAAAATGTATGCCTTAACAATTACAGATTCTTCTCTTCATTCTGTTTTCTGCCAGTTCCCTGGTGTCTTTGGCTTTTCACTTCGCTTCCATCATGGGACCCTCCTGCATACTCAGCAGCTGAGAGATACTATGGGTGTGGGGAGCAGACTTCCCTGTTTTCAGGGTGATGTTAGATGGCAAAGTGCCCTTCAGTCAGGGAAGCAGTTGCAAGGGAAACTCCGCTGGGATCTTGGGTGCAGTACTCTGTGACGTTGTGGGGATAGAGCATGCAGAAGCAATGCTTATTATTTAGCTCTAGGATTCTGTTGCTGAGCATCATAAGCTGTGTTTTCCGAAGGTGCTCAGCCTAGCAGGCTTCAGATGCTTTCACTGAGAAAATCTGTGATGCTGCAGTGATGGCCTACAATGAAAAGGAGGACAAGTCAGTCATTCTAGTTCAATTATATTAAAAGGATACTTTTCAGTCAGCTAGAGGGCTGTTCACAGCTCTTCCTCTAACATACCGTTTATTTGTTCTAGCAAGATCCAATTAGAGGAACATTTGCATTTGTTTATATGATCAAAATTCAAACACATCAAACAAGTCTGCCTCAAGTTGTGACGCTTGTTCCACATACCTGCCCTTCAGCACTTGCGTGATCTCTTGATGTATCAATTTCCCACTGCTTTTCTAGGTGGTTACCACCTTGTGAAAATAGGAGATCTCTTTAACGGACGATACCATGTGATTCGGAAGCTTGGATGGGGCCACTTCTCCACCGTGTGGCTAGCTTGGGATATCCAGTAAGTCCTTCTCTTCCTAGCTAGTGTTTCTGGTGGGAATGTACAGCGTTGCACAAGCATGATCAGAAAGCAACTTTTTACTTTCAGATAAAAACACAAAATCTAGCTGTCCACATCCTAACACAGAAGTTTGTTTTGATGTTGTGCATGCACGTGTGTGGGAGGGAGTTACCAGGGCAGACCATACCTGTGGAAGAGTACTCTTGTGTTCGGCAGTCTGACCTATTATTTCATTTTATGAGAAATTACTAACACGGATGTTTTGTAAAGAAACCCAAAGACAATCTTCATGAGTACTTAGTCCTTATTTTTCCGTGATGCCTTAAATACATAGCTCTCTTATGTGCAAAAGAATTAGGATAGTCTTGGAGAGTAAGTTCTTTTTGTATGAGTGTTAACAGGCTCCAATTTACTTACCTTGTGTGCATAGAGGGAGGAGATTTGTGGCTATGAAGGTGGTGAAGAGTGCAGAGCACTATACAGAAACAGCACTGGATGAAATCAAATTGCTAAAATCGGTGAGTGCCTGAGAGACGGGCTCAAATTTTTTTTTTTAATTCATTTTGGGGAGTTGACATTAGTTACGTGCTTGATGTTTCTGGATCATCTAGCTGCAGTGAATTTGGATAGGAACCTAACAGTGAGTAGATCTGACTTAAGAATATATTCTTGCCTAGTAATTATCTCAAGGAACACAAAACTAATCCTTCTCTTCTCTTCAGGTCCGCAACAGTGATCCAAATGATCCAAGTAAAGAGAGAGTTGTTCAGTTATTAGATGACTTCAAGATTTCAGGAGTTAATGGTTCTCGTATCCTTTTGCAGATTAAAAGCAAAGAATTGCATAAAAACGGGAGTTTGCTGGGTAGCTGTCGTGTGGGGCTTGGTGAGCGATGCCCAGGCATCCTTTTCTCTGCCCAAGGAAACGTGCTGTAGAATCATCTGCCTCAAAACTGCCTGCTAAGCTCAGATACAGAATGATCATTCAGCCTGACGTAATATGTGCAAATGTTGGAGATGGCACTGCTTAGTCATGCTTTTAACACGAGAGATGGGGTGGCTGCATCTGATTTGTGAATCCGGGCTGAATGCCTTAGTGTCCGAGGTACCTCTGTGGTAAGAGAGCCTGTCTATATCAACCCCTCAATTTTGCAGGCAGCCTGGTAATAACCCGTTATTTAGGTAAAGGAGTACAAAATCATAACACCAGTAATTAAAAATAGTAAACACACGAGTCTATAACTTGACAATAATGTCATTTTCTTGTTACGGAAGCATCTTACCTTGGACTCCATCAACATTGTTACGGTATTTAAAGTGTATTGCTTTGAAAATCCCCTGTAGATCTGTGAACAGCCTTCTAACAGGCAGTGATTTCTGGCAAGTCCTAATAATGCACCCTTAAATTTCAAAAGCTGGACTTTTGTGCATGTTTCTGCTTTGCAGTACCTTGAATTTTATTTCAGTGAGGATTACTAGGCTGCTTAAGAGAATTGAGCTGTAGGTTATAAATGTTCTAACTCTTTTAGAAAACAGTAGCCCCATAATGTATTTCCTTTAACTTTTTTCTGGTACCTAGCACTGAGTAAATGTTGACTTGATTCTTGTATTTCTTTCACTCTTGTGGAACACATGCAGGCTTTCTGCCAGTGTAGAAGAAAAGCTGCCTAATAAACTACTGGAAGTTTGGCTTCTAAAGCAAAGGCACAATACTGAGTATGTGTCTAGAGTGACTGTAGTTGTTGAGGTCTTATAGACAAAAAGCAGATAATGTAAATATTGTTGAAGCCCAGGCTTGTCAAAGGTTTGTTTTGCTGGTGAAGAGGCAAGGGAGGGCGGAGAAAGTAACTTAATTGCTGTGAAGATAACTTATGAAATGGAAATTTTAATATCTGTTCAGGTAATGCTGGTACAGAGAGATCTGGCACCGAGTTTTGCCTGGGGCAAGAGCCCAGGCTGTTCCAAAATGTACATTGTTGGCTTGAAGCTGTCTCAATACTAGCAGGGAACGCTAATACCCACTTGCCTGTGTATTGGTGGCTGGCTTCCACCCAAAGCAGGAGATTGCTACTGCTGCATTAGGACCATTGTCCTAACCAACTCCATCCCTCTGTATTTTAGGTGCTGTTAAGGAAGGCAGCTTCTCTAATCTGTGTCAGAAGGATGAGGTTACTTTAATATAAAACACTTAACTGGTATGGATTTCTTCTGATCTCAGTCCTGGGAATTTGGGGCTCCTTGGATCAGGATGTCCATCTCTTTCCTTGACTGAGTTCCAGACATCTGTATGGTGTTTGAAGTTCTAGGGCATCATCTCCTGAAGTGGATCATCAAGTCAAATTATCAGGGACTTCCACTCCCTTGTGTCAAAAAGATCATCAAACAGGTAAGTTCCAGTTCTGACTGCACTGTTCCCCTCAACCCAGTGAGAACTCTTTCACTAACCTTTCTCAGAGCCAAGACAACAAAGGTTAAAAGTCAGCGGTCTATCTCTGATGCAACAAAATCATTCTTGGCTTAATGTTTCCCTTCTCTACTGCAAAAGCCTTCTGCTACAGATATTTATTTTCTGACCTTAAACCATGATGGGAGGCTTTTTAACCTCTTCTTACCCTGGTTATTCCTCATAAGTGCAAGTATTTTTTTTAAAACTCTGTCACAGTAAGCACAGTGCTTAATGATGGGAAGAGCAAGAGAAACCTGTTCCTCCTACTGGATGGCTGCCTAAGAAGAAAATCTTTCTACATGTGAAGGTGGAGGGGAGCAGGAAAACATGATTTTATTATAGGGAATTAAGATAAGATTTTCAGCTGTGGCAAGTTAAATTATAAGGGTAAAGAGACAGTATTTTAAATTTGTAGTTATAAACTGTATGTGAATCTGTGTTTTCTCTAACTGAGCAGTAACCACTGATCATGTTAGCTCTAATCTGGAGCATTCTCAAACACAGAAGTCCTTCAGGTTCATTGGTCATCCTAGGCCATTTTGCATTTTCACTTCCCTCTCAATTTGCTCACTCTTTGCTTTTTCTAATAATCTATTTCCTTCTCTCCTGTCTGCAGGTTCTTCAGGGTCTGGATTACTTGCACACAAAATGTCGAATCATTCATACAGATATTAAACCTGAGAACATTCTTCTGTGCGTCAACGACCAGTATATCCGCAGGCTGGCTGCAGAAGCAACGGAGTGGCAGAGATCTGGGGCTCCCCCCCCGTCTGGCTCTGCAGGTGCTTTTTTTCCTGAGAATTGGTGCTATTTCCCCACACACACACCCAAATCATAACTGATCTCACTATGGAAAACTTCCTAATTGAGCACAGTGGAACAAGAATGCAAGTAACCTCTGAAAAGCCAACTGTAAATTGTGAAGTGAATCATGAGTTGTAAACTCAGAGATGATCGGGAAGGCAGTCGTTTGTGTAAGAACAGAGGGAGGATACATGCATGCTGGCACCTGCTTTTAACCCGGCTAATCTGGCACGGGTAAAGCAGGGAGGGCGGTCTTGTATAGCACACCCTGCCTAAACGCTAATGCACTGACAACAGTGCTGGAGCGAAAATGTGGTGAGGTACTTCTCACACTTCCTTCAAAAGTTTACTTCCATTCATTGCATGGCGCTGGAAATGCATTTCATGAAGGTCTCAACAAGAAGATTTAAGTCTGAAAAACCTGGAACAGAAAGAGCTTCCTTGACATGCTGACATGCCTAAAAATCTTGGAACGAATTTTGTCTTGTTCCTCGTTCCTCATGTTCCTCCTCAGAATATCCATCTGTGCCAGTGTGTAGTTTTCAAGAACTACTGCAGTGTGTATGGGAAGGCTCTGTCAGTCATAATCTTACAACACCAACGTTCAGCTGAGCCCATCATAGCATAGCTTAGCTCAGGGAAGCTCCCTTAACTTTGGTATTCTAATGGTTTCGTTTGCATTGTCTTTTCAGTAAGATACATAATACATGCAGTAAATGAAGCTGCATGACAGGAAGTTTAAGTCTTTGATATCAGTCAAGCAACTGTGCTATCTGGAATTTTAATTATGCATTTACTCATTTATTGTTTTTCTTTTTTTTATTCTTGCTGTACTTCTGTAGAGAATGAGCTTTCAAAATAACATTTGTTGATATCTTTAAAAAGTTTTTACCAAATCACAGAGGCAAAAGCTTACCTTAAGATAAGAATGCAGTTGCAGCTTTTGGCTATAAACATGCTAATTTCCTGATCTTCCTTTCCCTTTCAGTGAGCACTGCACCACAGCCAAAACCAGTAAGTATCCATCTACTTAGAGTACCTACTGCATTGTTACATAATGCAGTCAGCATTAAGGGAAAGCAACCTTATATCAGAAGGAAAAGTGCGTCGTGTTCAGAGCTGTCTTGGAGATGAAAGTCGTATTAGCTCATATATCACCAGAACGGCTGAGGTTTTGGTGACCTCAAGGTCTGTTGTGAAGGT
The DNA here is from genome assembly GCF_963921805.1 of Phalacrocorax carbo. Lineage (NCBI taxonomy): Eukaryota > Metazoa > Chordata > Aves > Suliformes > Phalacrocoracidae > Phalacrocorax > Phalacrocorax carbo. The sequence goes on from NC_087535.1 coordinate 2,976,428, forward strand.
GACTGTTCTCTGTGGAGTCTGAGATCCCTCATTTGGAGAATACTGTAGGTTTCTCAGGTCAGGACAGAAATGCACTGACAAGAGCCGTAGACAACTGCTCCAAAAACCTTAATATCTGCTTTTCATCTGGGAGAAAAGCTGTCTTGGGAGTTTTCATCCCAGACTGCTTCCTCAGCTCTAAAATAAATTAAAATTTGATGTGTTTTAGCTTTATTGGAATATGAAATGCTAAGTCCGATTTCTCTGCTTCTGTGTAGGCTGACAAAATGTCAAAGAACAAAAAAAAGAAGTTGAAAAAGAAGCAGAAACGGCAGGCTGAGTTGTTAGAGAAGCGAATGCAAGAGATAGAGGAAATGGAGAAGGAAGCAAGCCCTGGGCAGACTCAGCCTGAAGAGGAGGAAGAAGCCCAGAGCCCTCTGGAAATGCTCATAAAAGTTAGTCCACCAGAGGAAAATATCAACAAAAAGACAGGTATGGACCTAAAGTATTGCTAAAGTAGCACAGCGTTGTCTCTTCACTCATGCTGGCATGAGTAGAGTGAGCACCTTTAGTAGAGGTGGCCGTTGTCACTTCACCCGCTTGCATTGCGTTATACCCATCTGGAGAGGTTGGGAAATCTCCTGTTACAAATTGAATTACCGAATTATTGTGTTCAGTTACATTTTGAGAACTACCTACCTCTGAGGGCTTCCAGAACAAGCTTCTGCTATTGCTTTGTTTAGACATACCGTGCTATCTTCTCTTTTCCACTCTTCCAGCTGAAGTTGTTGTACAAGAGCAATCTATTCTCATGGAAAGCAATGTGGAAAAATGCGTAACGGAAATTAATTGCAATGGAGTGGTACAAATGACGGACTTCCCAGACTCCAGCAATGAAGGGTCTGTGCGACTTGAGGATGACCTTCATAATGCCAATGACTGTGGCAATCACCCTCACACGCAGAAGGAGGAGAACTTCCATAGTTGTAATTACAGTCAGCGTAACGGTGACTCGGAGAACAGGCCTCAAGAAGCAATGTCGGACTCGTTCGTGCCCTTAGTTTCAGAAGATTCCATGGTGTGCCAGCCCCCATCCAGCAAAGAGCGATCATTCAATGAGCAGGAGATTAACCATTTGCAAGAAAGCATCCGGACAGAGATACCTTCAGAGGATGAGAATGAGAATAATAGCCCGTCAGACAACAAAGGTATAAGAGGATCCCTGTGAGAAAGGGCTCCTTTCTCCTTGATGTGGGAGAGCTGTGTTACAGCACTTCATCAGAGTATTAATAGAAACCTCCATTTTGTAGGCTGAAGTGATCAGAACCACCTGTTTGACTTCTCCTGCCAGGATTAATTAACCTGACAGTCCTACTCTGAGACATCCGCTGTTGGTAGCTTCCAATTGTAATCATACCCTAATTTTGACTATTGAATGCATAAGTGTTCCCACTGTTCAAAAAGTACCCATACGTTTGTTTTTCAGTATAGGACCTTCCCCTCCTTTGTATCAGGTGTTGCTTATGTGATATTCATTAATATTTAGAAATACAAGTCTACAGAGTGTCACTGGCTGTTAAATTATGGGATAAGTACTGTTCAGTGTGTTCTGATAGTTCTGTTTTTAACTTGGAACAAAGGTAACTCCTCTCAGTTACCTGAGATGAGTAAATGCTTTCCCAGAACTGGAAATGCAGCCTGACTGAAACAAAGTTTATACAGTGTAGGGGAAAAAGCCTCTTTAATGCTTTTGTTTAAATATTGTTTGTTTCAGGGGTAAAAGACTAAGTCTTGTAGGTTTAGGACAACATAAGACACACAGTAGCGTACAGCAGTTTAAAATGCTGAAAGTTGAACTGCATTTAGTTGGATGTCCCTGCTAGACTACTAGGTGTATTTTGCTTCTCTCCCAAATTGCTTTACAGCTACAGCTGGATGTAATTCAGTGACATAGTATTTTTGCTCTCCACTGTGTCACTGAGGTTTGCCCAATATATACTTTAGCTCTTGTAACCGTCTGTGTTGTAGCAGTGAGTGAGGGTATGTCAAAAAGATGCTATAGTATGTGGACTCTCCTTCAAAGATTCAGGAAGACATAAGGGTTGAGAGGCTTGCTTTGTTTCTGGCAATGCCCTTATTTAAAAAGCCTGTCTAGATATAGACAGACTTTTTAAGGCTCTACAAGAATGCTGGGGAACAGTCACTGCTGCATATGCTTACCCATCCTGCTTTGAAACACGGGTCGGTCTTAATGGTGGTAGCTCTGTTGCTCGTAGTGCAGACGGATGCTATTTTTTTTACCTAGGCTTTGGGGAGGGAAACGTTCTGATCCATAAGCAAAACCCTTCCTGGGGAGAGGGCTGTAGGATTTGGGTGACAGATGGTGACACTGTCCATGTAGCTTTAATCAGCTGTTGTACGTGTTGCCTCTAGGAAAATCAACTGCTGGGAATTTCCTTCTTAATCCTCTTGAGCCCAAGAATGCAGATAAGCTCAAAGTGAAGATAGCTGACCTAGGAAATGCCTGCTGGGTGGTAAGTTTACAATCTTCACATTGACTGTTTAAACCTGCTAATTCATTCACAGTATGCCAGGATGGCAAAGAATCTGTAAAATAGATTCTGTCTTAGACCTGCTTGTGAAAGTGGTGACAGTCTGAAACTATGGGGGGGGGGGGGGGGGAGGGGAGCAGGGGCACAAAGAAAGAAATGGTCCTCTAACATAGGACTTAGTCTGTGTTCTGGGTGCCTCGCTGGTCATTACATTACTTCTAAGAGGCCTGTGAACAGTGTCACATATATTGTGTAGAAATCTGCATATGTGAAACTTCTGAAGGAGACTGTAGCTCCTGGAGAATGAGAAAGTTGCAAACAGTGGCTCTGATGTGCTAGTTCCGTAGCTTATTAGCTTGTCAGACTATTTCAGTGGGTTCATGAGCACATGAAAGAGGCTCATAAATAGTTTTATTCTTTGATGGTTGTGCTGTGCTGCTTTTAAATGTTTGACATTTCAAATAGAAAAAATGTCTATTTTACTTGGCTTCTTAAATAGCAAAATACTTCAGGTCTTGCGGGAGAGATGATTCTCACTCAGAACTGCACGTCAGGCTTGCAGCATCTGGCACTGTAAGGGTCTCCTATGGTGGTGTTGCTTTATACATCTGCTGAATCATGGCCTGTCATGATCACATAGGAGAGGGTGCAGCTTCTGAAACAGTCTTCCCTTATTCTGTTTTCATGGCTTGCTCTCAGCTAAACTACTGGACTCTTTTACTTGAGCATCTCACATGGAGCATTTCAACAGTACTTGTAGGAATATAAGGAAATATTTAATGAGGATGTAAAATTCAGATGGAATGTAATGGGAATGAGCTTTGACCTGCTCCAGCCTTCCAGGTTTTTGATTCTCCTCTTTTAAACAGTCTCTAACATTTCTTCATTTAGCACAAGCACTTCACTGAAGACATCCAGACAAGACAGTACCGCTCCTTGGAGGTGCTGATAGGGTCGGGGTACAACACCCCCGCCGACATCTGGAGCACGGCGTGTATGGTGAGTGGTGTTCAGCTGTTTCTGCGGAGAGTTCTGGGAGAATCCTGTGTGCTGTGCGCTCTGGGCTGCTGAGTCACTAGCCAAGCCTGGCAGGAAGCCCTCACAGGTGTCCAGCCAACTTCCAGACTTGCCAAATACCATGTTTCCATACCAAAGTTGTTTCGGTTTTTTCTTTTGCCACGTGTATGGCTTTCCTTTTGAAAGCCAGTTTTGTTGTTCAGCACCGTCAGATTTCAAATGTGATTGTACTTTGTAATCATGCTTTGTGGAAAAATGAGACAACTGTGCAATTCTGAAGACAAAATCTTTTTATTTAAAGAGCCTTTCTGCTGCATCCAGCACTGTTTCACAGATGTCTTCAGTATAATTTAATATTTTAATCATATTCATCCTCTGCATGTTTGGAATCATTTTATAATCTGAATACTGCTGAGACGAGACTGAAGCCGTGCCTGTAATAGCTGGCAAATGTAGAATATGGTGATTAAAAAAAAAAAAGTCAGTCTAGTCAGTTACTGCGTGTGCCTCTTTGGTGTCGCCATTCTGTGTTTTCTACAAATCAGAGCTTGGTTTTTATATTTCAAGCTTGGAAAATAGAGAAATAATTTTCTCTGTCTTAGAAAACAAGCCGTGATTTTGATGGATGTGGTAAAAGAGAACGCGATAGGGTCGTGTTGCCTGGGCAGAACGTGTGGCCAGAATTGTACGGTGGTTACTGCGAGTGCCTAAGTCAATAGTTTGACAACAGCAGTCTGTAAAGAAAACTAAGATTACAAAAGGTCAGAGGTGCTGTTTTGAATAAAAGTGAATACATAAAGGGCAATTGTGTCATGGAATTCAGGAGTGGTGAGTTGAAATGAATGCAGTTTTCATATCAGCAGACAAATGTTCAGAGTTTTAACTGTTAGAAAAATGTCTCTTTAATATCTGAAATCTGAGGAGGGGCGGAATCTTTTTTTAAAAAAAAAATATCTAGAGTTTGGACGTGACATCGTTTTACAAAATGCTGTTGAGGGGGAAGAGAGGCGAAGCATGTGAAATGCCTTAACCTTGCAGTTTCACACAAGCCTACTGCATTGTGCTGTGATCCAGAACTCACCATAGATATGCCTGGGATGGTTTGTAATGCAGTCATTAAACTGTTGCAAAGTAATTGCACAGCTTAAGATGGTAATAGTGTACTAGAGTTTTGCCGGTTATTCTTCCTGCCGCTTTGCTTCTGGCCCACAGAGATAGGCAGCATCAACCCGCAGCACATCTGATTGTATGTGTGAAGTGTATTTAAGTGATTTAATGTGCTCATTTCTGTTTGTTTAGGCGTTCGAGTTAGCAACAGGAGACTATCTGTTCGAGCCTCATTCTGGGGAAGATTACTCACGGGATGAAGGTGTGTTTGTCCAAGTCTTTCCATTTTAAAATGGGCCATGAAATGCAAGGGTTGCTTTTTTCAGAAGGAGCCTTCCTTTATTGAGGTAGCGATGCAAAGGCTCCTTGCAAAAAGATTGTTTACCCAAAGCAGCACCAACTGTGCTCGAGCCTCTGCCGTCAAACACCCTGCAATAAAGCCCCTGTTCTTGTTCTTGTGTTTCCCATTCCTCTTACCACTGGATTCTTCATCTTGCTTCTCAACCTAAACTGGTCATTCCTCACATTGCCCTTACTTTTCTTCCCCTTGCCCCTTGACTTCGTCATCACTTAGTGTAATCCGATTTCAGGTGCTCTCAAAGTAATTTTTAAGGGAGACAATGTCTTTGTCCTTATATCCCAGAAAAGGAAACTAGGGCATAGAGATGTCTTGTGTGTCTCATTGTCTTTTCTTTTGAAAAAATGCAGATCACATTGCATTGATCATAGAACTTCTGGGGAAAATACCTCGCAAGCTCATTTTGGCAGGAAAATATTCCAAGGAGTTTTTCACCAAAAAAGGTAAAAGGAAACAAAGCAAATGTCATTTATCCTCGCATCCCCTGCCCCAAATACGCAAGGAGTGCCTTGCTGGAAATATCAGTTAACAAGAGATGCTAGAAAAAATGCCTCTTTAAGTCTTTCCTTTGTTTTATGAAAGACTTTCTCAGTAAAACAGCAGCTAAATATAAGGCATTCCTGACAAACTTCTAAAAGTGTCCTATATCCTAGTACTTGACATTTCGGTGTAGATCAAATGCAGAAGGTAGAAAAACAGCACTGTAGAGATTTCTTCAGACTTGATTTGGCTTTATTTAGCTGATCTTTGTCAGCTAGAGGTGTTGGCTCCCCTTTGAAGTCTTCTCTAGACAACTTTGTTCCATTTCTAGCATGTCAGTCACCTAAATAGTGCCTTGCATCCGGAGCCATGTTGCTCAGGACACATTATACCGTTATCATAAAGCCCTAAGTACCCCAGAAATGTGGCGAGTCTTAAGAAGTTGCTTTTGACCTAGTTTAATACTTTTTTTTATATATATAAAACAAACCCTTTTTTGTTAGTCTATTGCTTCCTCAAGCAGTGCTGCATGTATTCCAAAGTCAACGGCACAGTGTTTATCTGTCATGTTAACTGGTGTAATTGGTGATTTAATGAACTTAAACAATATTTGCTGATATTGGAGCAGAAATAGCAGGAGGGAAAAAAAGAAACGTTCAAGGAAGTACATTTCTAGAACAGTCTTCAAAAGCAGATAAAGGAGTTTTAGTAGAATTTATTTCTTCCTTCAGCATGCCCTACCATTTTATACTCCCTATGCCCAACTATTCAGAACAGTTTCTGAATTCAGTGTGTCTTGTTCAGCTGTTCGGCCTGTTGCATTCAGCTGCTCGGTTCCCATGTCTTGTGCTCCCCCCCCCCACACACTCTGGGCGTGCCCCCCCCCCCCCACTCTGGGCGTGCTTCCCCCCCCTGCTCAAGCAGGGGGTTGGACAAGACGATCTCTAGAGGTCCCTTCCAACCCCCTCTGTTCTGTGATTCTGTGCTTAACCTGTCTGTCTCGGTTTTCAGGTGATCTGAAGCACATCACCAAACTGAAGCCCTGGGGCCTTTTTGAAGTCTTAGTGGAAAAATACGAGTGGTCCCAAGATGAGGCAGCTGCATTCACAGACTTCTTATTACCTATGTTGGAGCTGATCCCAGAGAAACGAGCTACAGCAGCAGAGTGTCTCAGGCACCCCTGGCTTAACTCATAGAGTCTTCAACCCACTGCCACAGCACTACACTCTGGTTTACAGCATAGCGTACGCACGCCCAGCTGCCCCTTCCCAGATCCACTTTTTTCTCCTTGTTCATTTTCAGTGTGAAGTTCTTCCTTCAAGGCTTCCAAGATTTTAGATAAATCTAACCTGTTCTGCTGAGTTTGCTTGTGTGACTCAATGGGGACTCTCCTCAGCCAGTGGGCGTCATCTGTGTTTTGCCTTGGTTGGGCTTCGCCAAAGACTAAATGACTAGAATATGAAGTTTTTTTTCTCAGTCTCCTCACTGTTACTCACCGTGCGCTACAGATGCGAGCTCACCTGTGCTCAGATACGCTCCCTTAGCTAAATTTCAACTCTCCTTTCTTCATGAGGGGGTTGTGAAGATCTGAACACCTCCTTATCTCACTGACTCAGGAGTCTGTTTCCCACTGTTCATCCAGTAACTAGCAATGGGGTGAGAAGTAACAGATGGCATCAAGGTGGTGTTAGTTCCTTGTAGAGCAAAGACCTCCAAATCCTCCATCGTTTCTAGGTGTCTACTGCATACTTTGCTTTCCAGTTACATAACTCTTAGTCTAGCTGCTTAAATTTTTTGAAAAGAGCTATTTAAATGTAGGGTTTAGTGTCCTTTATTCCTCCCTCCAAAGTGCCCTGCCCCTTTACTTTTTCATTCCCTGTGCCCGGATAGAATAGTTTCTGAATTCGGTGACATTTTCTGCTTCAGAGCCTGCGACTAAAAGGTGACAAGTAAAATGAGCAAAAGCTAGAACGGACCCAACGCACAACCTTCCGCACGCAGATGGGTGCACCCTCTGGCTGCCGAGAGGTAGCCTTGTTGCAGGCAGCTCTTCTAATGTTGTCGTGAGCTGTTAAGTTTTCTGGGTTTTGTTTTTTTTTTTTTCAGTCCCTTACTGGCACTTTTTTGCCTTGAGGCGGTTGCTCTGTCTGTGAGAGGTTGGCTTTCACTGGCGCAGTCTACTCTGGCTCAATTTTTGACCGTTGACGTTTTCCCAAGGGCGGCAGCATCTCTATCACAGCTGCTCTGTAGCCCTTGACTTTCAAAATCAACACTTGAAGGCCCAATGTAGAGATTTCTTTTTCCTTTAACTTGCTTCAGGTGCTGGCCTTCAGAAAAAAACTTCCCAGGATGGGACTGCCTTTCATTTTCTGGGCCATTAGCACAAGGAGAGCTAGCAGAAGTGGAAGAGAACTGACGTTTCCATGTAGATACTGGATTAGAAGCTGTTTCTAGAGTTACCCCAAGTTAAAATGTTCTGTGGGGCTTCTATATAAACTTCTCAGAGGAGGTTGGATATAATGAGTAAATGGGTTAATTTTAATTAAAAGTTGAAATCACTGTGGTGTTTGATAGTTTTATGATGGCTTCTTCTAGACTTGCCCATCCTATTACAGATTCAGTGCATCCTACTCTGCTCTAAAGCAAGATTTGGCAGCGTTGAGACTTCAGAGGCACTTCCTTACCCTGGACCAAACAGGCCTTTGGATTCGTGGTGGCTCTCAGAGGATAGAAGTTGCTCCAGGAGCGTGCCGGAGGCCGCACAGATGCTTTCTGAGACGATTACGTTGCCAAAGCTGCCAAGACCACTGTTATGTGTCACTTCTGTATGTGTGTTTGGAAATCCTGGTTCGTGAGAATCGTTCGTTCATAAGCCTTGGTGTCATTTAATCCACTTGAAAAGAGTTTCTCCAGTCCAGTGCCTGGTTAGGCCTATTAATGCAAATCATGCTGCATGTTTCTTTAGGGGTAGATCAGGTTCTCTATGCATATAATCTAAAATTAAAGGAAGGTAACATACCAAAAGAGTTTTAAACGCTGATTTGCCTTTTTTTTTTTAAACCCCTTTCACCTGGAGTTTTCCAGTTGCGTGTCACTTCCATATCTGTTACAGACGGACTGCGGGCAGGACTGGGTTCCAGAATACCTGCTGTCTACGTACTGTGAAGATACATTGGCAGGGCAAACAATTTCTGTTGGCTTGAAAGCTCACCCGGTCCTGTGTACTTGAGACTGGCTGATTAAAGAACTTCTCCTAGAAGGGGTCTGTGCACTTCGACTCTGAGAGCTCCCTCCCGTCCTTCCCTTCCCTCTGCCGCCCCTGACTGGAGGAGGAGGTTTCTTACTGTGATAGCCAAGGCTAGAACCAGCTTGAGTTGAAGACCTGCAGAAGCGGCTGTCAGGATTCAGTCTTGTACCGTGTGCTCGTTCACTTGGGGTTTGTTAAATTTCCAAATTGCCGTAAAGTGCTCATACTAAAGGATTTGTACTTGCTGTGTCAGTCTAAAACCTGAAGGAAAATACATTTTTATTCTTTCTACTTGGGTGCTTTGTCTTTTTTTCTTTGTGAAGCCGTACAATAAACAGATTATTTAATAACTGAGCCCTATTCCTCATGTTCCCTCTAAGTCTGTTCTTTCTCAGTGGCCCATTGATTGCATCTTCTTTGCTAGTGGGCACTTGGGTTTGAATTCCTGAATGAGGCGCGGGGAGATGCTGTGGGCGAAGGTTTTGTTGCCGGTGTCGTGATCGGTTTTAAAGGGGGAGGAGACGAGTCACTAGCCGGACAGCTCTGCTGGAATTTTTCTGTTCCAAAATAAATGTTTTTCCAATTCTGCCATCTCTCCGCTGTCTTCCCCAGCAAAGAGCCTTAACGCAACCTTCCCAAACGCTTTCTTAGAGGGATGTGTAAAACTGGAAGGTGCTTGTTAGAACTGAACTGACTTGACTGCGGTGGGAACCAACAGCTGAGAGCAAATAGAAATGAGGAAGCGTGATGCAGGCTGGTTCTGGGCTCTGACCAGGGCCGGAGGGGATGATGTGCTGCTTTGTCTTCTGCGGAACCGGCCTGGGCCGAGCGCTGCCGCAGGTGGCTGTTGGATGTGAGGAGAAATGGCTGAATGGGCTTAGTCGGTGGGTTATGGTGGCGCAGCGAGTCGATGCGGGCTGGTACCACCTGCCGCGGGTGCAGGTGCTGTTACAGGCCAGCTGCAGCCCTGCACATGTGGGGGGGGGGGTTTCCCCCCAAAAAAAGTGCCCTTCTTAAAAGGCTCTGGTTGGTTATTGTTGCCCAGAGCGGGAAGATGATTCATGGCTTTGCTAGGAATTGCCTGTCATCGTATTTTTCAAGTACAAGGGCGTCCTGGGACGTGGCAGAGGACTTCCCCTGCCACGAGGAGACCAGCACAAAATCCAAAACGTTAACTTTTTTTTTTTTATTCAGAAGTAATTTCCTTTAAAGAAGATGTACAAACCCCCAGAAGCAGCAAATTGCCATCCCTCCCCTTTTCCCCAGGTTTCCTGATGGATTCAAAAAACCCTGTGTCCAGTTTGGGCTCTTCCCATCAAATAAACTCCACGAGAGCTATGAGCTGATAGCGGCCCCCTAGGTGAACAGAACAATTGTAGAAAATCCACAGAAGTTTGTGAGTTTAAAGCTTCTGGAAAAGTAATTTTAAAGAAAAGGGCTGTGTCTCTTCAAGCTGATGGAAGAAGAGTTCTAGGCGTCCCTGGGAAGAGAAGGAAAAGGTCAGCCTTTGCCAAACGGTGTAGACTTCAAATTTTAAGCTGCTTATTTTCCCTTGGTCACTTGGCAAGGGTTTATTTTCAGGAGGCAAAGCAAAGACTACTTGCCATATAACCACAAGTCAAACTGACGTGGCTATAGCTCCACAATCAATGCGGCTGTCAATCCTTCAGTGCTTGGGAGAAATATTAAAAACCACTGCGGGCATCACTTACGTGGTGATCAGCTCTGTCAGTCGTTGCCCTCCTCTGTAAAACAAAAAGGTAATTACAGTGTTACTGTGGTGGAGGAATAGCAACGGTGCAGGTGTGTTTTCACCTGCAGTGTGATGACCACGACGGCTCTCCTGCTGGGGAAGCCACCATCCTAAATAACAGCCATCCCCTGCGCCCATGGAAATGCTCTGCAGCAGGAACGGGGACTCAGAGCTCAGCCTTTACCTTTATTTTCCACTTTAAAATCAGACGGGAGGAGGTTGTCCTGCCGGTTCCCCAACACAAAGGCCAGGAAGGAGAGTATGAGAGCGTCGAGGATGCCGATGATGCAGAGGATGTAGGCCCAGCGCACGGTGCAGGCGCCCAGCGTGTACTTGTCCGTCTTGTCCCCGCACATGCGTTTCACCTCGCTCGAGTCCCACCCGTCGGGGTAGATGAGGCAGCCGATCATCAGCCCGGTAGCTGCGGGGAGAGGGAGATGTTACAGCCGCCCCGAGCTACCTGCTGCGCCGATACCGCGGGTGGAGGAGCACGGCAAGGCTGCGTCCAGCCACGACCGCAATGCTACAAAGAGAGAAAATGCTACGGACCAGGTTTAAAGGTTTCCCATGCCCTGCAGTTGCCTGTAGCTGTGGGCTCGGCTTCGTTCACGCTGCTGCAGCCGGGGAGGAGCAGCATACGGCACACTGCCTTCCTGCGAGCTCGGCACGCTGCTCCCCGTCAAGGACACGCTGCAGCAGCATCTCCCATCACTGCGTTGCCCAGGCAACATCTCTCCTCTACAGCCTCCACACACATCCCTCGCCGTGTCGCTCCAAACATATTTTCTCCAAACAAAACTGGGATGGATTTAGTCTCTGCAAGGTGGAGAACCTTCTTACTGCCCCATGCATAGCTGGATTTCAGCGTGTGCTGTGCCGAGGTAGCGCCGCCCTCAGCAGCGGCTTTGTAGGCAGATTTCTTTGTAGGCAAATTCTGCTTGTTCAGCTGCGGTGGCTCCAGCCCGGCCGTCAGCCATGGGCTCCTCCTGCGGCCGCTCTCATCGTCTGACCCCGGCGCACAGACAACCCCGACGGCCGCTCCAGCCCGGCCACGGAGCCCTCGGCACGTCTCCCTTGTGGCTTCGCCATGGGAGTTGCAACAAACCCAGCACGAGCTGACGAAGGGCCATCTTCTGCCAAGCGGCTTGTGTCCCAAAAGCTCAGAGGTGCTTTTTTTACCCTACGTGCTCAGAGACACTGTTGTATTTGCTGCACAGAGTGACTGGATTCGGTGAGGAGAAGAGCCGAGCTCATCCGCAGGGCTTTGGGATGTGATTAACCAAAGCTCTTTGCATCCCCCACTGTTACCTTGGTGCAGCGCATGGGAGTAACTGCTCCCTTATAGCTTTTTGCACAGGTGAGAGGATCTCCCAGGCCAGAAACAACCCCGTGGTGGGAGCTCTGGATGAGGGGCCATTTGTCCCTGCCCTTCATGGACATCCACAGCCTCCTGCAGCGGTGAGATGCTCCCTGCCCTATACTGGTGCCTTTTCTCTGTCACTGGGTGCTTGGTAAACCAGAAAACACTTCTGGAGTGGTTGCGTCACCCTTTGCTGAGGTTTTCTCCTTTGGTTTGGGGACAGGAGAGCGGCAAGGCCAGCGGGCAGCTTCCTAGGTCTGCAGAGAGCATTTCTCTTCATTGAGAAGCAGCTGGTTTCTCCCATATTTAATTACTCTTCGCTGTAGCTAACAGAGAGGAGGGGCATAGAGAAATGGGGGAAGCTGGAAAAAAATCACTTCTCCTGTGAAAATGCACCCTGGTGCAGAGCAAAGCCCAGAAAATGGGTCGTCTTGTCACTTGCCCCCTTTTTAAAATAATTCCCAGAAATGCAGCAGCACCTGCATTGCCCAGTGGCAGCTTGAAAGCTCCTGAGAGCCTGTCTGGTGCAGAGAAACCGGGCTGTCGGGGATGATTCGGGCTCGTCCGTGTGGCTGGAGCTGCCTGGATGGATTTCTCTGCCCCATCCAGCACAAAAACATACAAAAAGGCCCCAAATACAACAGCACAGCCTTTCCCTGCTCCAGTGCCCCGGGAGGCTGAGCTGCCCCAAGCCTCTTATCTAAATCTTTGCTTGAGCTCGTTTCTTTAGCCAGGAACTGGAGCAACCCCGATGCCACGGCCGTCCTTCCGCAGGGTTTGAGCTGGGGTGTCCGGGGGCGGCGGGGATGCGGCCGGTCCTGCCATTAATGATTCAGGAGCGGCAAAGGGCTGGGTTGGGTTTCAGCTGAGGCTCTGAATGCAGGAGCTGGGTTACCGGGCGTCTTGGGTGTCTTGCTGCATTGGGGGGGGATGGGGAAGGCTGGAGACCCACAGGGATGACCGGAGGGATGTGAGGATGAGCAGAAAAGTAGGGAAACATGGGTGATGATATGAAATCCTATGGTCAGTCCCCTCCTCCTGTTCCACCTCCCCAGTATGTCATCCCCTGAGCTCAGGGAGTTACTGGTTGCTGCAGGGGGTACCATAGGCACCAAATAACCCAACCAATGTTATCACCGTATCCCTCGTTAATTCCGTGCCCCATCCCTGTGGTGGTCAGTGCTCTCGGACTGATGCTCTGAAGCCACGACCCTGCTGCACCACGGGGCAGAGCGGGAGCGACAGTGCTGGGTGACGGCTAGAGGAAAAGCTTTCCAGGTAAGCGGAGACGGGCTGGGCTGTTGGTGCTGCGTGGTTTTGCAGCAGCGACAGCGTATGGGGGGGGAGCATCGCCCACACGCAGCGAGTCTGCTGGCTCTGAGCTGCTCTTCAGGCTTTACCTACTGAAAATTCCCCACTGGCAACCAGTAAGGGGGAGTAAATGGGGCATGGAGGTTATTCTGGTGTCCCTTTCCTGGTCAGCCCCCGCCCCCAGCAGATTCGAGGTGGGGGCAGAGAGGGAAAAGCAGCTCTGGCTGGACCATTGGCAGCCCCAAGCCCCCCATCACCGCCCCCGGCCCCGCTCACCTGCCGCCAGCTGCATCCAGGCGCAGACTTTATAGACGGTGGCTGCGTTGCAGAAGAAGAAGAGGCTGAAGCAGAGGATGGAGCCGATGATGAGGAAGGTGGATATGCCTACGAAGAACATGGCGGTTTTGAAGGCGCTGGAGGGGATGGTGCCGAAGTCGAGGGGGCTGCCCTTGCAGATGAGCTCGCCGGTGAGCGCGTTGCCGATGCAATAGGAGAAGAGGCCGAAGTAGCCGGCCTGCGGCGTGTCGATGCTGTCTCCGATCCAGTACGGCTGGATGAAGGTCACCACCATCAGGATGGAGAAGCAGAGGGTGAAGAGGGCCCAGAGCACCCCCATGGCCCTCGCGTTCCTCACGTAGTTGGTGTGGTAGATCCGTGCCGCCTCCTGCGCCGGCAGCAGCTTGGGCATGGCGGGGGCCCCGGCCCCGGCCCCGGCCCCGGCCCCGGCCCCGGCGCGGCTCCCCGGGGCGCCCGGCGCTGCCCCGCCCCGCCGGGAGGCTCCGGGGGCGGCGGGAGCTGCGGCTGCACCGCCCCGGGGGGCGGGGGCGCGACCCCCCCTCCGAGGAGCCGGGGAGGACCCGGGAGGCGCCGGCACGACCCCCCCCTCCCCGCCCCGAGCCGGGATGCGCCCCCGGGATGCGCCCCTACGGTGTGCCCGGTGTCCCCGGGATGTGCCCCTGGGATATGCCCTGCACCCCCGGGATGCGCCCCTAGGGTGTGCCGCGTACCCCTGGGATGCGACCCTGGGATGAGCCCTGTGTCCTCGGGATGCGCCCCGTACCCCCGAGATACGCCCCTGGGATGAGCCCTGTGTCCTCGGGATGCTCCCTGTACCCCCGAGATACGCCCCTGGGATGAGCCCTGTGTCCTCGGGATGCGCCCCGTACCCCCGAGATACGCCCCTGGGATGAGCTCTGTGTCCTCGGGATGCGCCCCGTACCCCCGAGATACGCCCCTGGGATGAGCCCTGTGTCCTCGGGGTGCGCCCTGTACCCCCGAGATACGCCCCTGGGATGAGCCCTGTGTCCTCGGGATGCGCCCCGTACCCCCGAGATACGACCCTGGGATGAGCCCTGTGTCCTCGGGATGCGCCCCGTACCCCCGAGATACGCCCCTGGGATGAGCCCTGTGTCCTCGGGATGCGCCCCGTACCCCCGAGATACGCCCCTGGGATGAGCCCTGTGTCCTCGGGATGCGCCCCGTACCCCCGAGATACGCCCCTGGGATGAGCCCTGTGTCCTCGGGATGCGCCCCGTACCCCCGAGATACGCCCCTGGGATGAGCCCTGTGTCCTCGGGATGCGCCCCGTACCCCCGAGATACGCCCCTGGGATGAGCCCTGTGTCCTCGGGATGCGCCCCGTACCCCCGAGATACGCCCCTGGGATGAGCCCTGTGTCCTCGGGATGCGCCCCGTACCCCCGAGATACGCCCCTGGGATGAGCCCTGTGTCCTCGGGATGCGCCCCGTACCCCCGAGATACGCCCCTGGGATGAGCCCTGTGTCCTCGGGATGCGCCCCGTACCCCCGAGATACGCCCCTGGGATGAGCCCTGTGTCCTCGGGATGCGTCCTTGGGAGGAGCCCCTGGGATATGTCCTGCACCCCCCGGGACGCACCCCTAAAGTGTGCCCCTTACCCCTTGGAATGTGTCCTTGGAATGAACCCCGGGGATATGCCCCATACCTCCGGGATACACCCATGGGGTGAGCCCTGTGTCCCTGGGATGTGCCCTAAGGTGTGCCCCATATCCCTGGGAAATTCCCTCTGGATGCACCCTGTGCCTCCATCATGTGTCCCGGGATGTGCCCAGTGCCTGTGGGATGAGCCTTATGTGCCCAGCACGCACCCCAGGATCCACCCTGGGATGCACCCTGCACCCTGCTCTGCACCCCGGGGTGCACTTGGTGCACCTCTGTGCACCCCGGGATGTGCCGTGCACTCCCAGGGCCTGTGTCAGGATGTGCACGTGCCCCAGGATGCATGTTGGGATGCTCCCCAGGATGTGTCTTGCCCCCCCAGCATGTGCCCCAGGACATGCCATGAACCCCAGGATCCACCCAGGCTGTCCTGTGCACCCCAGGATGTGTCCCAAATGCTGTGCCCCCTCGGCTGCTCCCCTCTGCCCTCCCAGATGGTGTCACTAGGAGTGGGGTACATGGGGTGCTGCACCATTGGGGTGGGGGGCTGTGGGCCCCTGGACCTCCCCTGTCAGCTCCAGGGCTGGCTGGGGCTGCTGGCAGGGAGGGGAGCGTCCCCGCAGCCCCACTGCAGAAGGGGAAAGGGCTCATCCTGCTGCCAGGACACCCCAGGGCATCAGCCAGCACCTGGGGCACCCCGTGTCCTGCTGCCAGAGGAGCGTGGGCAGCCCCAGGGCCTGCCCCAAGGGGCTGTGGGCCTTTGTGGCCACCTTGGGACCTTTCGCCAGGAGCCACATCTGCCCCGCATCCCGAGGGACGGCAGAGGCTCAGCTCCTGCCGTGGGGTCCAGACGCCACGTCGCAGCCACCCCACAGCCAGTGCCAGCCTCAGCGTCACCCCCACGGCCGCCGAAGGCCAGGGCTGCCCGGGTGTTAATCATTGCCGAGCGCAGCCGGGCCAACGCGGGTGTGAAAAGCTGTCCTGTTCCCAGGGCTGTTTTCCTTTTATCGACCGCGTCCCCCAGGCACTGAAAACACGGAGAGCAAATATCTGGCAGGGTAGGGTGTGGCGGTGGCCTGCGGGATGGGGACGTGGGTGGGCTCCGGAGAACCGAGTGAAGCCGGTGGGATGCTAGCAGGGGTGTGGGCTTGCTCCTGCCACGCTTTGGGCTTTCTTGAGCGGGTTTCTTGGTGTCTGTGATCATAACATCCGAGCGATAGAGGATCTGGGGGTGGGTGCTTTGTCATGGAGCAGAGCTCCTGCCGTGGTGCCAGCTCTCGCTTTGCCTATGAGCCCATCGGCAGCGCCCAGCAAGGAGGGTGAAGGAGAGGAGGAAGGACTCGAAATCCTTTGCGTTCGCTTCAGGCAAAGGAGCTGCCAAAGAGCAGGCTGGCATTGCTGGGGCAGGACGGTCACCTGGGGACAGGCCGAGACGTGCCTGTCGTGGCACCACCTGGCAGCACGGGCATCGCTGTTTTCCTGCCCCAATGCCACGAGTTGGGGTGTGATAGGAGCAGCCACGTCAGCTGATGGAGACACCTGCTATAAAGCGCCCGCCGGCCCCGTGGCAGAGGCACGAGCGAGCCCACCATGGCCAACGTGCTGCCCCCCTGCCTGCTCCTGGCCCTGCTGCTCCTGCCCTCGGCGCTGCCCGCGCCGCCACAGGAGCGAGGGCTCATCTTCAACTTGGTAAGAGGGATGCTTACCCCATCCCTGCCGCAGCCAGGGGACGCCCCGAGTGCTGCAATGGGGCGCACGGTGCATCGGGGCGTTGGAGAGGTCCACGGTGCTTTGGTCCCTGGCAGGAGCTACGTGGGGGAGCCTTGGGGTGACGGCTGCAGCTGCCGAGAGCAAAACTGGCTGCAGCTGGGGAAACCGGGGCAGGCGGGGATGGCGTGCTGGGTTTTCCGGGGTTGTGAGGGATCTCAGAGCCCAGGAAAGCAGCTGTGTAGAGGGACAGGGAAGCCTCAAAGTGGATGGGACTGAAGTTCTCAGCTGCCTGTGGCAGCCAGGACCCCGTCCCTGGGGGCCTTGCAGGGAGTGGGGAGGGCCACGCTTCCCCTGAGGTGTCTCAGCCCTATTCTCACCAGCCCAGCAGAAAACAGCACTTCAGTGGGTGGTATTTTGGGCCAGACCGGCGAAATCTTGCAGGGTGGGAGACTTGCGGTGCTGAGCCCCAGTCGAAAGGCAGAGCTGGTCTCTATACCCACCCAAACCCACCGGGCCCACGGCTTGGGGGGGATTAAAGGGGGACAGAGAGGGTGCTCATGCCCTGCCTCGCCGTGCAGGACACGGGGGAGCTGTGCCTGCAGAGCGCCCAGTGCAAGAGCCACTGCTGCCACCGGGTCAGCGGCCTGAGCCTGGCCCGATGTGCGCCGAAGGCGGCCGAGTTCCAGGAGTGCTCCCCGAAGGTAGGTGCTCCCCTGCTCCTGGGGGTGGCCGGGGTCGGGGACATGTCCCCTGCACTGCACCGTGCCTTGGTTCCCTCCAGAGCCTCTATGGGGTCTACTACAAGTGTCCCTGTGAGAACGGCTTGACCTGCAACGCTGATAAGACCATCGTGGGCTCCATCACCAACAGCGACTTTGGCATCTGCCAGGACCCCCGGGGCTCCGGCACGTCACGGTGAAGGAAGAGACCCCCCCGGTGACCCCCAGTGCTGCCCCTGCTGCCCTGCCTTTCCCTCTCCCCAGGGGGAAAAGCAGGAAAAGGGAAACCTGCCCCGGTCCGAGTGGTTCAAGTAAAGAGCATCTTCTGCCGAGCTGCAAGCCGGCGTTGTCACTCGACGCATCCCTCCGGCCCGGCATGGGGGCAGCAGGGCCGGAAGGTCCCCAAAAAAGCTGCAGTGACATGATGGCTTTACCGCTATGTGCATGCGCATCATATGCCATTGTATCATAACCTGGGCTGGGCCAGCAGCGAGCCACGGGGCGAGCTCTGCTCAGGGGGAGCGTTAGGAAACGGGGTGCAGGGGAGGGGAAGATGCCGCAGCCCCAGGAGCTGAGGGAGCTGCTCGGGTCGTGTCGGACTCGATTTATTTCCCTCTGCGGCTGCTCTGGTTGGAAACATCCCCTAGAAAAGGTTTGTTGCCGGAGAAGAGGGATTTGAAGGTGTCGAAGCTGTGGGTGCTCGGGGTGCCTGGTGGCCGCGTCTGCCCGCACCGTGCCGCACTGCGGACTCGGGATGACCCTGCGCGCCTGGAGCCGCACCTCCGCCTCGGGGTGGGCAGTTGTGGCCAGGAGGTGGCCAGCCAGGTGGGAGTCCCCCCAAAAAGGACCTCGTACAGGCAGTGATTGTACACACCATGGGGGCCCCTGTGCAGCCCCTCCACCAGCACCTCATAGAGCGGCTTCTCCGGCTGTGGGAGATGCAGGAGCTTTGGGAATTCGGGGTGGACTTGGGGCGAGGCGATGCTGGGAGCAGCCCCGGCTGGCAGCGAGGTGGCAAATCCCCTTAACTCTGCCCCCGGGGGAGCTGTGCCCTGGGCAGGGTGGGCTGTGGGGGGGCGATGCCCAGCTCGGAGCCAGTGGTCTGGGAGAGGGGAGGGGACACAGATGTGCTGCAGGGGGGTGAGGAAGAGGAGGTACCCACCTGGCAGAGCTGGGGTGGCTGCAGGAGGCAAGGGGGTCAATGGGGCGGAGGGGAGGTTCTTGCCTTCTCCAGTGCCACCTTCACCCCACACGTTTCTATCCCTGGGGGCAGAATGAGCACCAGGCACCCACAGCACTGCTCCCCATCGCCCCGAGGGGCCAGGCACCCCACGGCGGCTCTGCACTGGGTGGGGGGCCACGGGGGTCCAGGGCCTGTAGCAGGCAGCTGGGGATGTCCTGCAGGAAACTTTCTTTCCAGGACAAGGGTGACCAGCAGCTTGAGGATCTGCACCTGCAGAAACACCGGGGATGCAGCTGGGAGGGTGGCATGGCTGGGGGGGTATTTCCACCGCGGGGAGCAACATGGGGAGCAGCGTGGGGACAAGGCAGGGGATGCTCTGGGGACCCGCTGGCCCCTGCAAGCCTGGCTCGGCGGAGCTGCAAGAGAGCAAAATGCTGACCTGGATTTTAATTTTAAACTTGTGGTGGGTGGCAAAAGCCTTGAGGGTTTTGGTCTCATCGTGGTGGTCCTGGCAGGAGGCACCAGGTCGGTGTCCTCATGGGTGCAGGATGAGGCTGGAGGAAGGGGGAGAGGGGGACGGGGACAGGGATAGCAGCCGCTCTCCTGCAGCAGACAGGCACCCACAGGCAGAGCGAGGGGACGTGGGGCAGGGTACAAGGGACACAGGGTCTCCCCCTGCCCTCCCCATCTGTGTGGGGTCCTCCCTGCCAGTGCGGGGCACCCCAGACAGGCTGGCATCACCCAGAACACATACTGGGGGTGCTGGGAGCCCTGCTGACCAGGGCCAGCCTCGCCTGGGGCTCTGCATCCTTGGCATGGGCAGGATGCGGCCGCTGCCCGGGCTCCGGCGGTGCCGGGACCAGCAGAGGGCAGCCGCAGCGTGCCCACAGCCTGGGACCCCCCGCCAGCCCTGGGGACCCCCCAGCCTACCAGGGACCCCCCAACCCCAGGGGCAGCTTAGCCTTGGGGGGGCCCAGAAATGCACCCAGCCCCCCCAGCCCTGACACCCCTTAAGACCCGCTTTGGGGGTCACCCCCTCACCAGAGGGGGCGATATTGGGGGGAGCCAGCCTGGGCCAACTCCTGGTATATATAATGGGGATTTGGGGGTGTCCCCATTTTTGGGGTGTCCTTATGTTGGCAGGAGGAGGATGGGGGCACCTGAGAGGTGGGAAGGGGGTGGCTGTGCTGGAGGGGGTACATGAAGGGGGTACCCCCCCCCCATCTCGGCCCTATATTTACTGGTGAAGCGGCAGCTTTATTTTGGCAGCTCTGGGCTGGTAAATATTGGCTTAAACCGAAAACCAGACGCCTGACTCACGGCGTCTTAACAAACACAGGAAGGGGCCCCTGGTGCGTGTGGGGTGCTGTGAGCCCCGGGGACGGGGGGGGGCCCTACGCCAGGGTGGGGACACCCTGAGCTTGGGGGGTATGAACTGGGCATCCTTGCACAGGCAGATTTTGCCGCAGCGAGGTCCCCCAGGGCGGGGGCCACACGGGGGGGATGCACACCCCCCTCGCAGACCTTACTTCACCCTGAGCGATGGAGGGGTGCAAGCACTGGGGTGCCCCTTCCTCCCGTCCTGCTTTGCACAGCAACGAGGAGGAGTATGAGGCCGAAGAGGTGTCGAGGGGTGGGGCACCCCCCAAGCCCCCCCCCCAGTCTCAACCCATCACCAGGGTTGCACCCCACTTTGCACCCCCATCCCTGCCTGCTCCCCCACGGGGTGCCCCCAGTGTCCCCACCTCACATGGGGGGGGCTGAAAGGTTTTTCCACCCCCCCCCCCGCTGTTCCCCCCCCCGCCTGGGCTGTTTTTACCAGGAGGGTACAGGATGTTCTGCACAGCCTCGCTCCCTCTCCCCAACCTCCCTCCTCCCTCTCTCTTCCCCCCCCCCTTTCCGCCAGCCCTCGGCCTTCACCTCTTCTCCTCCACGCTGCTTTAACCCTTTTTTTTGCCAAACACTGCCTGTTCCTCTTCTTATTTTTAATTTATTTTAATTTCTGCAACGATGTGGTGAAGCTCCTTCCCTGCCCAGCCCTGGGTGTCCCTGCACCCCCAACTCACTGCGCTCCCCACCCGGTACCATCCCGAGCTGTGGCTGCAGGGGGGTCTCCAGTGGGGTGCCCACCCAATGCCCACCCTTGCAGACACCCCCAGCAAAGACAACCCCCCTCAGCAAACGGGGAGCCCCCCCCAGCCCTGCCAAAAACCCCAAGAAAAGGGGGGTTGGGTTGGGTGGTGGGGGGTTGCTCTTGCAGCCTTTGCCCCATGGGCAGGGGGGCTGCCAGCCCCAGGGGGGGTAAATACTTCGGGGGGGGGGGCTGAGCTGTCCCAGCCCTGGGCAGGGGGCAGCCACGTAGCACCCAGCTTGGGGCACTGACTTCAGATGGGGGGCAGACCCCAGGCACAGCCCGATTCCCTCCCCCCCAGTTTGCTGCAGGCTGGTGTCATGTAGGGGCCTGATCCTGTGGCAGGGTCAGGGGGTCTTACGGGGTTTGGCTTGGAGGGTGCTGGGAGTGCCTGTGCTTCGTGGGAGACGTGTGCTGTGAGGACGCGCCCGAGGGGCTGTCTGGGGGAGGCATTTGGGGGTGCCCAGAGGCATCTGGGGCTTCCTGCTTGCTTTTGGGGTGGGGTTTTATTTTTCTCCCCCTCTGGGATAACGTTTTCCCCCTGGTTTCGGTCGGAGCATTGCAAAGCAGCGGCCCCTCTCGGGGTGTCCCTTGGCCAGGGTGGCTTTTGGCTGGAGGAGCCATGGGGATGCAGTATGTCCTTGCGGGGTGTGGGACACCCCAGCCAGCACTGGCAGCTCAGGGAACCCCAAATCCCTGGGGAGATGTCCCAGTCTGCCCCCACCACCCCCATGCCAACATGGGACACCCCAACCTGCGCCTGCAGCGGCAAAGCCCCCACGGCAGGTCCAAGGTGTGGGGCACAACGGGGTGCAGACCCCCTCGTGCACCCAGCTGCAGCCCCCAGGGACATGGGGGCCTGATCCTGCGACGCCCCAATGGGTTTTCCTAGATCTGGGCCAGGTTTACACCGTCCTGGGGTGATGGTTTAGGGATGGAGCTGGTGAGAAGCTGTCCTTCAAGCTCTCGCTGGAGGAAAAGCAACCTTTCTAGCAACAACAACAACAAGAAAAAAAAAATTCATGAAAAGCTCTGGTTTGCCTCTTCTTGCCAAAACCAATTGTTGAAGATTTTTCCCGGCCTCTCGGTTTTGCCCTCGCATGTGACAGCGGGAACAATGTCAGACACTCTCCTGTTTTTCCACTCTGATGTTTTTCCCTGGGGCTGGGCAAGGGGAAGGACCCGGCGGGGCGGCCGGGACCAGCTCCAGGCAAACTGCAGCCCCCGGGGGCCCCAAAACCTGGTGCTGGGGTCCCCGTCCCTGCTCCATCCTCGGGGCTGGAATGCATGGCCAGGGCTGGGGTCCCTTGGGGATGCCCCCCCCCAGGGCTGAGGACTGCCCAGCTTGGGGCAGTGGTGGAGGCTGTGAGTGGGATGGGGGGGATGCAGGGGTGGCCCGGGGGACATCCAGGCACCCCCATGAACCCCTGATGCCTTCCAGTGGGGCACAAGTGGAAAAATCGGCTGGTTGAATTATTTGTGCTACTGGAGGAACTAATTAGTGCAATACGGGGAGGGCGAGGGGGGGCTGACGGGCTGCGTCCACCCAAGGAGAGCTTGGGGCCGGGTGCTTTGCGGGGAGGGGGTGCCTGGGTGTCTCCCCTCAGCTGGGATCCCCCTTGCTGGGTATATTTAGCATTAACTTTTCCGAAATGCTGGTGAGCTGGACTGGGGGAGCAGGCCAGCACCGGGGTGGGAGGGAAGGGCAGGGGGAATTTTGGGGGGGGTGTCAGGGGGGATGCTGGCGATATGCTCTGGGGCATGCTTGGGGAGATGATGGTGGGGATGCTGGGGGGAAGCTGGGGGGATGCTGGGGACCACGATGTGGGGGGGATGCCAGGAGTGATAGCGGGGGTGGGGGTGTGATGTTGGGGGGGGGGGGAGGTGACACTAGTGGCCACGTGGTGACCAAGCTGTGGGGGGCCATCTGCTCCAACGGGTCTTATCAGCAGCAGGGAGGGGGTTTCCTGCCTGCATGCCTGGAGGCAGCGGGCAGCCCCCCCCTCCGGCACGCAGCCCCCTCCCACAGGCAGCCCCCTCCCCCAGCGGCAGCCCCCTCCTCACCCAGGCAGGTCCCCCCCGCGTCGGCAGCTCCCTCCCCCCCAGGCAGCTCCCCACCACCCCGCAGGCAGCCCCCTCCCCCCCAGGCAGCCCCCTCCTCCAGGCAGCGCCCCCCCAAGGCAGCCCCTCCCCGCCGCAGGCACTCCCCCTGCAGGCAGCACCCCCCCAAGACAGCCCCCCCCAGGCAGTCCCCTCCCCCCCAGACAGTCCACCCCAGGCATCCCCCTCCCACAGGCATCCCCCTCCCACAGGCATCCCCCTCCCACAGGCATCCCCCCCCAAGCAGTCGTCCCGCCGAGGGCAGCCCACCTCTCAAGCAGCTCCCTCCCCGGTAGCCCCCCACCTGCAGACAGGCCCCCCCCAGCCGCCCCCCCGGCAGCCCCGGGCCGCCCCCCCCGCAGCCCCCCCGGCCGCCCCCCCGCCGCCCCCCCGGCCGCCCCCCCCCGCAGCCCCCCCCGGACGCCCACCCCGCAGCCCCCCCCCGCAGCCCCCCCGGCCGCCCCCCCGGCCGCCCCCCCCGGCCGCCCCCCCGCCGCCCCCCCCGGCCGCCCCCCCCCGCAGCCCCCCCCGCCCGCCCCCCCGGCGCCCCCCCCGGCCGCCCCCCCGGCCGCCCCCCCGCAGCCCCCCCCGGCCGCCCCCCCCCGCAGCCCCCCCGGCCGCCCCCCCGCCGCCCCCCCCGGCCGCCCCCCCCCGCAGCCCCCCCCGGCCGCCCCCCCCCGCAGCCCCCCCGGCCGCCCCCCCGGCCGCCCCCCCGCAGCCCGCCGTGGGGCGGGGGCAGCCGCGGGCCCCGCGGAGCGGCGGTGCCTGTGCCCGCGGCGCACCCCCCCGGCCCGGCTGCTGAGTCAGGCTGTTCCCGGCGCTCCCGCGGCCGGTACATCGCGTCCCCACGCCGGGCCCTGGCTCCCCGCCCGCCCGGCCGGTGCTGCTCCGCCGCCGGGGCACGGACCGGCCCCGGGCGGCCCCGCCGGGCTCCCTGCATGCGGTTCCTGGGGCTGGCCGTGCTCCCGGGAGCAAAGCCCTGGGAGCTGCGGGGTGGGGTTTTTTTGGGGGGAGGGGGGCAACGCACCCGTAGCGCTGGCCTGAGTCACCCTTGTGCACGTCCCTGCTGGGTGCCATGTCCCTACCGGGTGTCCCCCCACCCCGGGGCTCCCCAGGCACCCAACAAGCATTAGGGCACCGGGGTGGGGTTCTCCCCAGGGTCATTTTTGGGGTGCAGATCCCTCCAGGAGGAGCATCCCCATCGCACGGCACAGCCTCGTGGCTGAGCATCCCTTGGGGCTGCTGCACCCCTGCACCCCTACCACCCCAACACCCCCATCCCGGCGGGGCTGGCGGGGAGCCCCGGCCACCCCCGGCCACCCGCCCGCCCCGGCGGAGGCTGGTAC
Organism: Phalacrocorax carbo; assembly: GCF_963921805.1. Taxonomy (NCBI): domain Eukaryota; kingdom Metazoa; phylum Chordata; class Aves; order Suliformes; family Phalacrocoracidae; genus Phalacrocorax; species Phalacrocorax carbo. The sequence goes on from NC_087535.1 coordinate 3,000,697, forward strand.
AGTTCGTTACGTCCAGACCGGAATGTACTTTGTGTTAGAAGTGGCCCCAGGCCAGGACGGCAAAGCCGGACTTTATTTATCCTCCCCGCTCCGGCCTCGCTGCATCCTGCGGGGTTGGATCTCCGGCAGGGCCGGGGGAGCCCTGGACCCCGCTCACCCCCACATCGCTCATCTCCAGCCATGGGGTGTGGGGATTTTCCCCCTTTTCCCCAAGGGGGAAATAACTGGGGAAAGTATTTGCGTCCTTTCAGCCGGTAAAAGCTGATCCCAGTGCCTGGGAGGAAGCGCCGTGGGGGAGATGGGGGCTCAGGGATGGATCCAGCAAAGCCTCTGGCTGGAGGTGCCCCCCGGGCCTGCTCACATGAGGGTTTATTGCAACAGGGGTCAGCGTTGGGATCACAATGCAGAAATTCACGGATTGGAAATACATGTGGAAAGGGCCAGCCCTGGCCACGCTGGGGGACGGGGCAGGATCAGGCCTGCAATGGAGCGGGGGCTGCTCTGGGGGTCCCCACGCATGGCGGGGATGCCTCGGCCCGTCTGCTGATAAAAATTAATTGCAGGAGCCCTGAGTCCAAGCAAAGAGAGAGGGATCGCAGCCGGAGGAGGGATCAGCCCGGGCTGGATCTGCTTGCTTGCTGCCGGCTGGGCTCCACGATGACACCCAGCATCCCTCCTGCGTCCCCTCCGGTAGGAGGATTTTAGGTGGGGATGTCACGCAGAAAGCAGTTTGCCGGCTGCTTTGCACCCCCTGGGTGAAGCATCCCTGCACTGGGTGGGTGGTCCTGCCCTGCTGCCCCCCCGCCACGTTCCCCCACATCCCCACCGTCCGTCCCCGCTGCCGGCGCAGCTGCACCTACGGCTGGCGGCGAGGACACGGTGTCCTCCTGTACTCTGCTGCCTGTTGTGCAACACCCGGCTGGGCCTCCTGTAAACACCCGGACGCGCTGCTGGGCTCCCGTCATGCTGCACCCCCTGCCCCAGGAGACAAACCGGGCCGTCGGAGGGGTGCATGTGCCGGGGGGGTGCAGGGGGGGCGAGGCCGCGGCACTGCCAGGGTGTGCAAAAAGCTGCTTTGCTCCCCAAAATAGGCAGCGGGTGGGTATGTGTGTACGGGGAGGGGGCAGGATGGATTTGGTGCCCCTGGCAGGGGAAGCATCCTGCATGGGTCGTCTGCCTGGGACCATTGATTTACGCCCAGGGCCATCGATTTGTGCCCAGGGCCGTCAATTTGCGCCATCACACGGAAGGAAACTGGGAGAAAACCCATTTCCTCTGTTCCGCAACGCGCTCGGGAGATTCACTGATGCGGCTTTTAGATGTGAAGCCGAGGCAGAGGGACGCCTCTCCTCCCCGCGCTCTCAAGGCAGATTAACGTTGGATATTTTTAGCAGAAGACAAGGATGAATAAAAATATCCCTTTTTTTATTTTTTTTTTTTTCTCTTTCAGGAACTGTCGCTCTCACATCACGCAAGGTGCTCGGGGGCCGGCTCAAGGAAGGACATCACCGGCAAAGGGGGGCCTCCAGGCTTTGCTCCCCGGTTCCGGTGGGGGGCAAGGCTTTCTTTTCCCCAGACCCCCCGTCGTTTCGGGGCAGGGTGACGGCCACGTGGCGGGCGCAGGGCTGGGGCAGGACATGTGCAGCCAGCTGGATGGCGAGGGGGAACAAGCAGTGCCCCTGGCAGCCGCCCCGAAGCCGGCTGGGATTATTTATGGAGCAGATTTCCTCCAGGTTGTATTACAGGGATGGGGGGGACGGGGCAGACCCTGGCACTGGGGGGAGGGTTTGGGCATCCCACCACCCAAGAAAGCGGAGCTGGGGGGTCCGGCACTGGAATCACAGTGATTTGGAAGGTGTCTTTTAAAAAAACATGCTGGTGCTTTCTTCCCATCCTATTTCACTTTTATTTTTCTATGCAAACAAACAAATTTACCGTTTTTCTGGTGCAAGAGCAAACCAGGCTGGACCCCCCTGCTGCTGCCATCGGCCCTCTGGGATTTTTCAGGGCTTGGATGTTACCTGAGGGGCCTGCACGGAATTAAGCTGCGGGGTTTCCCGATATTGGAAACCCCCACTATTTCTTTGGTAAATGGAAATTTAAAGCTCTTGGAGGCCGGGTGGGAAATGTTTAAAACCCAAATGCGAGTTTCCCCTGGGTTATTTTAGAGAGGGAAAAATTAAAAGATGTGAAAATAAATTTTTCTAAAGTGGGCTTTAAATTTAACTCTGTATTTCCAGTGAGTGCCATCGGTGTCTAAATTCCAGCTGGGAAAACTGAACTCGGCATCAAAGAGCAGACCTGCGAGCAAGCATCCATCAAAGCAGCGTTGCCTTAAGCCTGGCCCAGGGGGGTTTGTTGGATCAACCTGTGGGAATCGGGGCGCAGGCTGGGAGCAGCAGGTACCATCTCCAACACAAGCCTGGTGAAAACAAACACTTTATACAAATAGAGATGTCACATTTTAAATCTGCCCTGTGATTCACACACACCCCAGGTTTTTTTGCCGCTCTTGGCTCTGGCGCTGCAATTAGCTGAACATGCAGGAGCAGCGATCGGATGTTTAATTGCAAATGCACGTTATTGCTAATCTCGGTGGAGGGGAGGTGCGGTATTTTGAGGCAGCTCTTAACAAAAGTCTTATATCCTTCATAGTGAACAGGAACATTTCTGTGTGTCCCAGCAGCCGGTGTGTCCTCCAAACCCGCGCCTCCCTGTCCCCAGCTGCGGGAGATTGTGATTTGCTTTCTAGTGAGGTATTTCCCTTAACAAACCCCGAGGAGATTGCACGGGGTTGGGGGTACAAGGAGGCATTGCAGGGGGCTGGGGTGTTGCACGGGGCTGGTTGATCCTCTGGGTTGATGCCTTTGGGCGGGGGGGGGGCGGGGGGCGTGGACGTTGCATGAAGTAGCCCCCCCTTCCAGGACCACTGCTCAGGGCTGGGGCAACCCTGGAGCACTGCATGGGGCTGACCCCCCGGGGCATTGTACCAGGCTTAAGGCGTTGCACGGGGCCGGGGACCCCCCGGGGCGTTGCACAGAGCCGGGGACCCCTTGGGGCATCGCACGGGACCGGGAGCCCCCCGGGGCATTGCACAGAGCCGGGGACCCCGCAGAGGCATTGCACTGGGCGGCGGACCCCCCGGGGGCATTGCACTGAGCCGGGGACCCCGCAGAGGCATTGCACTGGGCGGCGGATCCCCCGGGGCATTGCACAGAGCCGGGGACCCCGCAGAGGCATTGCACTGGGCGGCGGACCCCCCGGGGGCATTGCACTGAGCCGGGGACCCCGCAGAGGCATTGCACTGGGCGGCGGACCCCCCGGGGGCATTGCACTGAGCCGGGGACCCCGCAGAGGCATTGCACTGGGCGGCGGACCCCCCGGGGGCATTGCACAGAGCCGGGGACCCCGCAGAGGCATTGCACTGGGCGGCGGACCCCCCGGGGGCATTGCACTGAGCCGGGGACCCCTTGGGGCATCGCACGGGACCGGGAGCCCCCCGGGGCATTGCACAGAGCCGGGGACCCCGCAGAGGCATTGCACTGGGCGGCGGACCCCCCGGGGGCATTGCACTGAGCCGGGGACCCCGCAGAGGCATTGCACTGGGCGGCGGACCCCCCGGGGGCATTGCACAGAGCCGGGGACCCCGCAGAGGCATTGCACTGGGCGGCGGACCCCCCGGGGCATTGCACAGAGCCGGGGACCCCGCAGAGGCATTGCACTGGGCGGCGGACCCCCCGGGGGCATTGCACTGAGCCGGGGACCCCGCAGAGGCATTGCACTGGGCGGCGGACCCCCCGGGGGCATTGCACTGAGCCGGGGACCCCGCAGAGGCATTGCACTGGGCGGCGGACCCCCCGGGGCATTGCACAGAGCCGGGGACCCCGCAGAGGCATTGCACTGGGCGGCGGACCCCCCGGGGCATTGCACAGAGCCGGGGACCCCGCAGAGGCATTGCACTGGGCGGCGGACCCCCCGGGGCATTGCACGGGACCGGGGAGCCCCGCGCCGTTCCCGCCCGGCTCCGCTGCCGGAGCCCCCAGCAAGTGCGCGGGGCGGGCGCAACCGGCCCGCCCCGCCAGGGGAGGGGAGAACCTTCTGATTTGCATACAGCCCCCACGCGAACCAATAACAAGGCCCTGCGGGCTCCGTCGCCGAGACGGGCAGGCGGAAAGGCCAATGAGACGCGGGAGGGGGGGCGTGGCGTGGCGGCCGGGGACACTGGTCCGGCGCGGGCGCACAAGGCCACTCGGAGCCGGGCCGCGGCGGCGCGCGGGGCGGCGGCAGGTGGGTCCCGGGGCCGGGGCCGGGGCCGGGGGCGCCTGCGCGGGCGCTGCGGGATAGGCGCGGGGCGCCCTGCGTGGGGCTGCGTGGCTCTGTGGGAAGTCTGCGTGGGGCTGGGGGGGGCTAGCGTGGGGCGGGGGGAGGCGCGCGTGGGGCTAGTGGACCCCGCCTGGGGCTGTATGGGGGGCGCGGGGGTCCTCTGTGGGGCCCGGGGGGAGTCGTGTGGGGAATGGGGTGGTGACCCCGCTGTTGCTGTGGGGTGAGGATAGGAGGGGGGGTCCGCACCCCGTCGACCCCCCCAAGTGCAGGGGGGTGTCCAGGGGGAGTTAACACAGAGGTGCCCGAGCGTTGCTGGGGACGCTGGGATGCGCTGGGACGGGGTTGGGGCGGGGGGTGGCATTGGGGGGTGGGGGGCACAGAGGACGGGGGTCGTTAGTGCCGGTGGGATGGAGCTGGAGGGGGGGATTTTCCTTTTCCCCACGTCCCCGCACGAGGCGAGGCTCCCGCGCTCGCCCGCAGCGTTTCCTCCAATGCCACCTGCCAGACTTACCCTATAGCGTGTGCACAAACCTATGGCTTCGCTGGCTGTAGCTATAAGTGGTTGCACACGGTAAATGTGAATTTTTTTTTTAAGCTTCTGTTATTCCCCCCCACTTTTTGGGCACAAAACCTCTTTCAAAGCTTCTGTTTTTTTGTTTGTTTTTTTTTTTAAATGCACGTTGGGGTGATCTTGCTCTTGTCAGGAAAGAGTATTTTACGTGATGATGTGTAAGAGCTCGCGGGAGATACGTCCATCGTCGGCGCGTCCCTGGCCTGCGGGTTTCCAGCCGAGGCCCCGATGCTGCAGCTGTATTTCTGCCCTCGCTGGGCCGACGTGCTGAGCAAATGGGGCCGGTGGAAAGAAAAAAACCTTTAAAAATGGGGAGGAAAAAAAAAAAAAGCCAGGAGGTGATAGTTTAGGGATTTTAAGGTAGAGTTTAAATGGTGTCTCTCCGTTAATGAGTTATTAAAGTGTTCAGGTGGATTTGAGATGTCACCAGGGCATCAAATCCAGCCTGGGAATTGGGATTACAAGTAAAAACAAAAATGAAGGCACAAATCGTTCCTTCCTTTAAAACATGCAGAAGTCGTGGCCCTCCTGCCCCACGAAGGGCTGGGGCGGGGGGAGAAAATCTTTAAATCTGTGCAAAAGAGTCTGTATCTGGCTTTTATGGGGTGTTTTCCTGGAGGTGCGGCGGGTTTGGGTCAGGCGGCGACGCTGTGACTCGGAGATGCTCAGGTTTTATTTCCAACCTGGTGCCTTAGAGATTGGACAGAAATGCTGGGGGGGGGGACACAGAAGTGCCACCGAAGCAGAGGGGACGATGGGCGCCGCTGCCAGGGGGTTAACCAGGGCTCTGGGGCTGCGCAGGGGTAACTTTTTAGTGGTGCTGAGAGTTGTGTAGCCCACAGATGGGGATGCTGGGGTTCCCCCTGTGGGGACGCCGGTCCTCAGCCCCGCGGCGCGATGGGTGATGACAGCAACGTGTGTGATGCAGGAGGAGGAGGGCGAGGGTGCGATGGAGCTGGGTGCTCACGGGGCCAGAGGTGATGGGGTGCTGGCAGAGGAAGGGTTGCCGGGGGTGTCTCGGGGTGGGGGGTGGGTTTGGGGTGATGAAGCTGGTGGGGTTTGTGCTGGAGAAGATACGTGATGGTGTGGGGGGGGCCAAAAAGGCAGATTTCTGGGGAGTTGGTGGAGAATTTATCGCTTCTGCTAAAACTCGCTGGGAGGGACGACGGCACGTGGCCTCTCGTGGTTTTGGGCCTGGAAGATGGAGTGGGACCAGTGCTGGAGGGGCTTGGGGGGGAAGGCTGGCACGGTGTGGGCTGCTCGTAACGCCCGCCCTGCCCGGAGCAGAGGCGTCTGCCGGTCCGACAGCTTGAGCAATTGTTTTTTCTTTTTTCTTTTTTTTAAAGTAATAAATAATCGTAGCTTCTCAAGGCTGTATTTGCCTAGCACGTGCTTGAATTATGTCGAGGTCCTTTCCTAGCACTGTTAGAGCATCTCCCTGCTGGAACAAGCCAGAAAATAAGGACAATTCCCAAGCAGAAATCGAACCGCATCCTTCAGGATCATGTCTGCTGTGTAATTAGGTGTGTTTTAATTACCGGCTTGCAGAGGAGAAAGTTTAAAGTTTGCTGTAAGGCTCCAGATGCTCAGCACCAAGACCCCCTCCTCCGTCTGGCTGTGGCTTTCCGGGCTGGCTCAGGGGAAAAATATTCTGTGAAGTATTTGGAGAATAATTTGTTCTTGTTTATACTTTTATACTATTTGATATTTTATTTTATATTCACTCTCAGTTATATGTTTTTATATAAAGCTGTTACAGCCCCTTGAGGGAGCTGCGGAGCTCGCGCCGATCGCATGCATATCACAGGGAAATAATAAATTACTTAGTGTGTTTTTTTTTAATTTTAGTGCTGTACGTTTGTGGGCATAAAGAAACGGCCACGAGTGCTGTAATGCATGAGTTGTCCATGTAACTTGTTTGTCACGGAGCCGACAAGCTTTTTCCATAATCGGTAATTGTGGTTGAAACCGGGATTTCTGATTTTGCAAGTGTGAGTGTATTGGAAAGTTAGGAAAAGAGTAGTAGAGTAACTGTCGGCAGCGCAGAGGTGGGGTGATGAGGGACTGCCATTAAATTATCTTCTGCCTGCGACGTCCCCTGTTCATAAATAGTAGGATCGCTCTTAGAAAATTAGCCTCATTAGAAGTATTCCCATTTCAAATATTTTTGCATTTATGTTAAACTTAATCCCCATAATTCAATGAAACCAGCCCGAGGAGGCACCGCCTCGCAAATAGCACCATCTCTGGGATGCGACCCCCGTCCCGGCGCGGAGCCCTGGGGGGATGGGGGCTCCCTCCCCGTCCTCGAGCGACGCACACGCGTGTGCACAGTTGCTACGTGGGCGTTTCTGCTCCTCTGGGCTGGCAGGGGTGCGGGTGACCCGGCAGCGGTGCAGCATTGTCCCCAAAGCCGCAGCCTCCTCGTCAGCCTCCCTCCGAGCCGCGGGGCTGAGCCCCCTGCACCTCGCAGCGTCCCCCCAGCGATGGCGGCGGCGGTCCCGGTCCCCCTCCGTCGGTTTGGTCACTCGTGGTGTTTCTTTGTCCTCTTGAAGAAATCCTGATTTGTCGCGAGAAATAGGCTGGCGTTTCACAACGTGCTGGGAATTGCCGTTTGCCCGATATAATTTGGCACTTACAGCGCATCGGTGCACACGTGGCTTCGAACACGGTCTCGGGCGCCAGGTTATTTCTGGGTGCGCGGCGCTGCCAGCGGCAGCGCAGGGTGCCGAGTTGGGGATCCCCCCTGGAATTTGGCTCTCAAGATGCTGCTAAGCCCTTGTGTGTGGGGAGTAAATGATGAAATACAGCTTTTTCCACTGCTGGGGGGGGCGGGGGGCGCTGCGGTTTAGGGTCACCTGGCTGAAGTTTGTTGGAGAAACCCCTAAATCTGTTGCAAACAGTGAGATGCTTTTAGAAGTTTAGAAAAAAAAATAAAAAATTAAATACATCCAAGTTTAATTGTTGGATTTGTTCTGGAGAAAAGGCTAAGTTGGAGCAGAATTGGCAAACAAGACGTTTCTTGTTTATTCCGGTTTTTTTATTTAGTTTCCCCCCAAACTGTCTCTTAAAATTCAATTTGCTCGGCGTTGGGGTCGCTGCTGCCAGGAGGATGCTCCGAGCCGCCCGTGGAGGGGATGAGCATTACCGGGCTGCGCCGTATGGGGAGGAGAACTTCACATTTAATAGCCAGAGGTGGAATATTTCTTTCCAGTGTCCCGAAAAGCCTGGCTGGGTCTGTTCTCCCTGCTTGTTTTGACCAGGGGAGAAGACACGATGAAAGGAGCCTGCTCATTTTCGATGGCAAAAAACTCAGTTAGAGGGTGCCAAGGAGTGGGTAGCGGGATGTCAAGTACTTTCTCACATTTTAAAGACGATTTATATAACCTGCTTGGCTATATTATTATATTTTTCCCCCCTCCGGTTACATAATCCTAATTTATGAAAGCATTAGGCAATTGCATTCCCCGCTGTTACGTGAGTGTCTGTATATAATGGCCACTGAGCTTGTTAGGATGCTGTGCTCGGCCCCTCTGCCAGCCGTCTCCTGAGAAGCTCAGGCAGGTGTGGAACAGCTATTTATACACATTATTATTATTATTTATTATTTTTGCCATCACCCGAGGCTGTGTCAGCCCCCCCAGGAGCGGGCTGGTGCCTCTCTCCCGGCTGACGGAGAGCAGAGGCTTCGCTGCTGGCTCCGGCGTTCCTGTTTTTTCCAGTACTTTTTGGGATGTGACACTTGTGGCAGAGTCTTGTCGTGATTTTTGTGGTGGGAGCAGCTGAAATCCTCGCTGGGGCTGGGGACGGCTTTGGGGGCAGGCAGGATATGAGCCATGGAGCAGCAGTGTATAAAATCCTTGACCGCATCCCGTCCTTGGCACCTTCTCCCCTTGGAAAAGCAACAACCCATAAATGTTTATGGCTTTTGCTTTCCCCGGTATATGTTTGTCTTTTGGAATAAAGGAGGAGGAAAAAAAATACATTGCTTGGGTTTTTTTGCCATTTCCCATGAAAGCAGAGGGCATTGTGTCTCTGGGTATCCAGGCTGGAGGGGATGGACCATGGGCTGCTGGTGGGATGCTCGCAAGAGGGTCGAGCCCAGAGCAGCTTTATCCCTGCAATTTCTTATTTTGAAGTGACCTGGAAAAACCACCAAGCAAGCATTTCCTCCCTGGTGCCGTGCTAGGTAACCAGCAAATGAGCCAGATTATTTTTAATGGGTTTATATTGTAAACTGGGAGGGGAAAAAAAACCCTTTCTGAATGTCTTTTGCTTGTCGCTGGTGTGGGTGCGCTCTCCTCTCTCCTGGGGGATGCAGACAGGCTGAACCCATCTTGCTTTCTGCTGAAATATTTATTCTGGCAGGGACCAGCGAGCCGTCCAGCTCACTTTTCCTCTTGCTGCAGCTGAAACTTGAGGGCAGCCTCATATTCAACATATATTAAAAAAAAAAAAAAAAGAAGAAAAGAAAAAAAGTTATTAATTGGATCTTAACTAAAACCACTTCAAAAGCTTAAAAATATTAGCTAGGCAAAATGATTAAGCGAGTGTGACGGGAACACATGCCGTTGTATTTAAGTTAGCCGCGTGCAGTAGTTTCTTTTTCTCCCTTCGTTATTCTCTTAATTGCTCAAAACCCTCCCTTTGCTGCTGTAGCACCGATCCCCTCTGGTCCTCGGGAGGAGACTGGGACAGAGGCGACCGCATCCCTCTCGGGGCGTCCGGTGGCAGGAGGGCATGCGAGGCTGTGGGGCGGGTGGCACCGGGATGCAGGGGGGTGCTGGGGGGATGCGCGGGGGGTACCGCAGCCTCCATGGGCGGAAGGAGTTAACCCTGGAGCAGCAACTGGCCGTGCATGAAGGAGTATCAGGGAGTTCGCTTGGTCCCTAGTGAGTCACGGTTCACCCTGGGCGTGATGGAGGTTCGTTGGGGTGCTGGGCAATTAAAGCAGCTCTGTTTGCATGTTGTTTTTTTGTTTGAATAAAAGTTGCCATGACTGGCCCGCCGGGATGTTAGCTGCTTGCACAACGTAGGAAGTAAATCAACCCATGTGAGTCTTATTCAGCTAACGACAATTTAAATTTTATGGTTTCCCTGTTTATTTTAGGAGGGGGGGGAAGTCAAGTGGCCAGGATTTTTTAAAAAAAAGTTAATTTTTAATTCAGGCTGTGTCATATGAGTGTGAGAAATGGCACTCGGTGTCTGGGTGCATCCTTATGTGTAAGGATGGAGCTGAGAGTTATGTGGAGCTGCCTTGTTGGACTTAAGGAGCTCATGTTTTCTTAGAAATCCCAATTTTAATTCATTACTGACTCAAATGCCACCTCCCTGGGTCTCTGCTCTGCAGGCTGGTGTGCCAGGCATCTTAAAACACCCTCAGCCGGCAAAAATCACTGCTCCGGTCTTCCCCTCTCCGGCTGCACGGGGACGGTTTGCTCAGTAAGTAGGTATTTTATTAGAAAAAATAGTTTTCTCGATCGAGGGGGAAGCAAAACCACGGTGGGATGGTGGAGGGGGCCCAGCTGTTGTGGTAATTGGGTCGTTCTTCGTTATCTGCCAGTGGGTGTGCTGGGATGGAGGAGGGAGGTGCATCCCCGTGCTGCTGCCCGGCTGGGGTTTGGGGTGATGCTGGCCAGGATTCGCGGCCCTGTGTCTTCCCCCTGGGCATTTAGAGTCGCTGGTTTTTAGCCTGACCTTTGCATTTTGAAGAAACTCTGTCCCGTGTTGCAATCCCAAGCTTTTAGGGCTGTTGCGGTGCCATGGAAGCGAAAGCGCTTTGTGCTAAGTGGGTCTTAAAAACAAACCCCAGAGCAGTCAGCTCTTATTTTTCCATCCTGTTAATTTTCATCCTGACTTTTAGCAACGGTCAATAAAAAAGTTGGACAGAATATAGACTTTTTTTTTTTTTCCTAAGCTGATGTTAAGATGCTAAACGCTGTTTTATGGAAACAGCGAGTCAAAGCATCTTCCTGTGGCTGTGGGGAGCAGAGGAGCTGCCACGGGAGGTTTTGTCCGTGGTCTCTGCACCCCTTTCTGACCATGGTGGAGTGTGATCTGTGGCTGAAAACCGCTGTCTCAGTTCTCCTTTCTTTTTAAATCCTGTTTTAGAATAAAGCACATGCGTTTATTTTATTATTTTATTATTAATTTTTTTTTCTCTCCTTACCAGGTATTGGTACAAAATCCGCACCGTGTCTCTGGGTGGGCACCTCTCAGGATCCCCCTGGACCTTCAAACTTTCTCCAACAATTGTGTGGTGGGAAGGTGAGACCCCTCAAAACCCCCGCAGCCTTTCTCTTCTCCCCCCCCCACCCCGCCCTTCCCCTCCCGTGAGCCTCCGGAACAGATCTGCGACGTGAAATTTCCATTTGGAGCTGGCAGATTCCTGGTATGCCGATTTCTAGGAAACGTGGCTTGGGATCGTGTGCTCGGTGAAACCCTAGCATGTGCGATACCTGTCTGTCCTCAGCCTGGGGTCGGACATCTGCATCCCATTCTCCGCTCTGAATTTTCTCATATTTCTCTGGGCTGGAAGATAGCAACATCCGCGCAGAGAGGGAATTGTAAAAATAAATGCCTTGCTTTTATGGCGTGGATTTCTGCGCAGCGTGTGCCGGCGTCATATGGCGTGCGTCCTCCCGGAGCAGCGTTTTCATTGCAAAGATCATCGTTTGAAAGGCACGTGGAAAGGGGAAAGGGCTTCGAGACGCTGCCGGTGCAGGTCACGGCTGCCTGGTTTTCCGTGAGCGTGTGCCTGGCGTCGCTTGCAGACAGCCTGAGAAACACACAGGGCTCAGAGGACAGCGAAGGTAGGGAAGACGGCAGCCCCTGCAGAGCTTAAAAAGGAAAAAAAAGCCTTTTGTTGTACCTGCTTTTAAAAAACATAGAGGAAAAATAGCACAGAATGCTTTTTACTGAAGCAGCAGCTGGATTAATGTCCAGTTGTATGAGGGTGCCAATGCCAGGGTGGAAGCCCTAGCGCTGCCGGGGCGGCCCGTGCCCGCTGCGGGCGGTTTAATTGCCCATGGGCGTCCGTCGCGGCTTCGTTTGCTCACGAGCGTCGGTCACGGTGATGCCGCTCTCCGGCCGGAGGGGGAAAACGGTGTTTGCAGCTGCTTGCACCGGCGCGCAGGGCGGCCTTTGGGGAGAGCGGATTTGCAAGAAGGAAAGATGCAGCAGTTGTTGCTTTTGAGCGGTTCAAGAGGGTTTATATTAATTTAGCGGGGCTGAGAACAGGCGTGTGCCGGCGCCGTGGGTCGGGATGTGCTGGTCCAAGTGAAGCATGCGTCGTGCACGTGTAGGAGCCTCCTTGTTTGCTGTTTAATGTATTTCATATTAATTAAAGCTGAAATAGTTGCATTTGAAGCAGAGATTGCGTCCAGATGTCAAAACCTCTGGATTTTAAAGCTTGTTTACTGTAGCTCTTAAATTACAGATTAAACAGCTACGCTCAATTTTCAGATCATCTGATTGAAAGCAAACAAGTGAAAACCCCAAACCCTTTCCTTGAGCTCCGGGGAATAACTTTGCCCTTTCGCAGGGCCTGGGGAGGGTGGAAGCTGCAAGGCAGGTCCGTGCCCAGCCCTGAGCGCCCAGGCGGTGGCTGGAGACACGGACCAGCCCCCGGTGTTGGGCTCGGAGCTCGAGCAGAGGCATTTTTGGGGGGTTTGCAGGCTCCCGCAAGGGACTTTGCTTCAGGATGTGAAGAATCGAGCTGTGCCGAATCACCCCAAACTGCGCAAAACCACCGTCGTGCGCGTGCACCTTTGCTGGGGCGTGCCCCGGGTTTCTTTAATCACCATCCCGTTGGTTTTAGTCTCCTGAGCATGGGAATTCCTTCCCTCTTGGTGGCCTTTCAGCCATGCCCTTATGTGTCGCAAATTGCTGCACCTTTTGGTGGAGGAGGACCCCCAGCCCAGGGGGGTTTAACCCTTCCCCACCCTCTCTCCTCCGCCCACCCGTTCCTATTAACGCCCACGCCGCTTGTTTCCCTGAGATGTAAGGAGGAGGGAGGATGGTTTAGCCTGGCTTCATTTACACTTACGTTAAGCTTGTGGGTAACAGCAACAGGAGAGCGGGATCTGCTTGGGGTGTCAGAAACACCTGGGGGCTTTTGCACGGGGTAATTAATTAATCCCCTCCCTGTATCCAGAGCGCACGCGGTGCCGCAATGAGAAGATTCAGGTTCTGACGCCTCCAACAGGCTCGCACGACTCTCGGTGATGGTCCCCAGCTCCCTGGTATGAAATCTCAGGGAGTAGTAGATTTTTTTTTTTCCCCCTACAACTGTTTGTTTAAAGTTAGTTGGGATTTTGGACCCCAGCCAGCCTCCTTCTGTCCCTCCAAACCGGAGATAAGCGGGAGCAGCGCGGTCTTTTCTCTAACCTAGTTGGAGCTGTTTTCGCTGGACAGAGAAGTCTTGAGCTCTTTCATAACGTGGACCACATCTTAATAGCCGGTCTTGTGGGCTCCATCCCTCCCACCGCTTCTGACGCAGAGCGTCTCCCCTCCCGCTCGCCTTGGCCAGCTTCCCTGGATGACTCCACTAATTGCTTACGTAGAAAAATAATGAGAAGGATGCGTGTGATGTATTTTTAGATGTCTCTTGGTGGGATTTAGCAACCAGCGAGTCAGAGCCAGCACCTCCCCATCGATCTTCTGCATCCCAATGGTAGCTGCTTGGTGGACCTCGGGCGGTTCTGCCCCTGGAGGTGGCACTACTTTTGCAAACTGCTCCCCTTTTTTTTTGGGCTCCCCCGGTCCTTAATAAATGGGTCGTGGATGCTGCATCTCTGGTGCTGCGCAGGATCTGTGCCGGGAAGCCCTGAGCCAGCACGCGGTGCCAGCGGCGTGGCAGGGCAGCCTGGACCGTGGTGGCTTGGAGACCATCTCAGCGCCCAAATCATAGAGTAGTTTGGGTTGGAGGAGACCTTCAAAGGTCATCTAGTCCAACCCCCCTGCAGCGAGCAGGGGCCTCTTCAACCTGACCTTGAAGACTTCCAGGGATGGGGGATCTACTGCCTCTCTGGGCACCTGGGCCAGTGTTTCACCACCTTGATGGTAAAAAATTCCTTCCGAAGTAACGGATGGCGTGTATTGCAATGCATAAATACCTGTGAGATGAAGAGTCTCACCACCAACGTTGCTTTTTTTTTTAGTGTTTTTTTTTAAGATGTTCCCATCTGAAACCTCTGCAGAGCAGGCAAAAGGGAGCAGATGTAAAATCTCACTAAATGTTACCCCAAAGACTGTGATAATTGAGCATTGCACAAAGTAGTTCCCGTATTTTTCTATTTGCTTCTTCCATTGCAGGGCTCTTTGTGTCTCGGTGGCTTCCTGTGCCGGGGGGGCCGGGCTCCAGCTCTTCCCTTTCCACCCGGGTGCGAGGAGCGCAATTCTTCTTGCAGCACGACTTATCTGCCCTTGGAGCTGAAAACATCCTTTCTTTTCTCTTTTTGAATCCCCCGAATGAATGATTTCTCCTGCTGGTTAACATCAGCTTCCACACCAAAGGCTGTGGGAAAGTTTCGCAATTAGAGTGACTTTAATAGATCTGGTTTATGTCTTAAAAAACCCATTGCTTTCTAATTCTCCATCACATGTTTCCTTGATTACGTGTCGCGCAGCAGTGCGGCTACCAAAATAGCCTTACGGTCTGAAGGAAATCATCAGGAAATATGTCTTTTAAACCGTAGGCAATTCTCTTTTCACCAGGCACCATTGGAAAAAGTCTGTGTTTGACGAAAGACATGGCTTTTCTGGCACCTCGGCCGCTCGCACGGTGACGTTGGGAGCGTGGTGCTCCAGCCGCTTGCCCCCCCAAAAAAACCCCCAATTTCTTAGTCTTGCTGTGAATTTTCTTTTTATCCACCCAAATAGTTGGGATTCTTTTGGTGTTGGGCTTGCTTTAGTTTTTGGAGATGTTTGCTGTGGGTTCAGGTTTTTCCATGCAGGGTGATGCTTTGCTGGCCTGAGGCTTGGAGCCTGCTCTTTCTTTTGGGGTGTTCTTGGTGTGCAAGAGAAAGGGAGGTTTGCCTGGGGTTGAGGGGCTGCTTTGCGAATAATAGCGTCTCTGACAAATGGGTAATCCCGTGTGGAAAATAATCTTGAACTGTATGAAATAACTCAAAAGGCAACTGCTAGCCTGGTGCACATACTTCTAGCACCCACACCCAAAGGGTGCTCACCTCTGCGCGAGCCAGGAGGGATGGGTGAAGCTTGGTTGCCATCAGCCCTTTGCTCCTCACCCGCGAGCACTTTCATCTCTCCCGGCTTTGCCGCTGCCCTCCGTGTCTGTCGATGCAGGTGCTTCAGTGCTAGTCCTGCGTCCAAATGGGTGCTCGGTAGAGCATCGCTGCAGAAGATCCCAGTGGTTTGGGTGCAGCACCCTGAGATGAGTTTCCATGTTTGGCCTCATGTCAGGAGTCTGTCAGCTTTAGGCTGGGACCTGCGTTGCCTGCTGCTGCTATTTTGGGTAAAACTCTTGCTGGGGGAGCCTCCCGGGCAATGCCAGGGGTGCAGCGTTGGCCTGGGGGGGCTGAAGATGAAGGCTGGGGAGCTCCGTGAGCATCCCCGTGACTGCGGCCAGGTGAAGCTGCGGGGCCGCCCCCGTCCCCGGGCGGTGAGGACGGCCGGTGTGTCAGGGCTTTCCTGCGCCCTGTGGTTCAGCAGAGCCTGGGTGGCCCCTGGGAAGGGATTTTCCGCTTTGCATGCTTGAGATGTGCTCGAAGCTTCCTGCCCCGGCCCGCAGCAGAGACAGCTGCTTATTTTCTTTAACCCTTTCCTCTTACGCCACGTACCGTGGTCCTGTGGGCTGATGGGGTGCGCGCTGTGTCTCCCCAGGTCCGGGGCTTATGCAAGGAGACCATGACCACTGATGAGGCCACCAAGAGCGAAGGGGAGGTGCAGGCGGCGACGCTTGCCGAGCGCGGGGAGGACATCACGCCGGCTCAAGACCGAGGGGTCCTGAAGGTGAGGGGGGCTGCCAGGAGGGTCCTGCCTGCCTTTCTGCATTTTGGGGTGCATGGTCACGTCCGTGGGCTGCATCCCCAGCCCTTGGGGTCATGTAGTACTTCCAGGGCTGTAAGACTGATTTTTTTGTTTTTTTTATTTGAAAGGCAAAGGAGATGAGCATCACTTGGAATAAAGAAGGATGGAGTGGTGTTTGATGGATTCAGGCTGCTCGATGAATTTCGCTGCTATTGTGTTCCTAATCAGATTATTAGCTGTAAATCCACAAAGCATTTTTGTGTGTGACTCACAGACATTAGAAAGAGCACATTACTGAGGTCATCCAGTCTGCTCCACAGCCCCTTTTTCATATTCAGGGCCGTTTCTGGATAGTTCTGCTCCCCAGCACTTGCTCTTCTCCAGTTGAATAGGACCTTTCCTCTAAGAATAGCATCCTCCCCTGCTCCATCCTCAGCTCGAGAACTGCTTGTTCCAGGCTGCAGCATTAAAAAAAAAAAAAAAAAGTGTTGACAAGAAGCGAGTAGTGAAATGACACACCCCTGCGAGTAAAATGTGTACGGACAGAAAGCCAGTGTAATTGCATTCGCTTCAGGTTTCGAACCACCGTGTTTATCCAGGCACCCCTGCAAAGTACAGGCAGGTCTCTGCTCCCAGCCCTGTCCCGCTCCGTCACCGTGGCTCTGGTTTGGGATTTATTTTTAGGGGCTGATGGGAGGACAAATTGAATGACGCCCCCTCGAGCCTTCCTTTGGTTTAGAGCAGCACTGGGGTGTATATGCATGTGTGCATATATATTTTTATATATATGCATGTGTGTATATAGATCTCTAAATATATGCATGTGTATGTATATATTTTTATAGATATATATATATGCATGAGTATATATATTTTATATGCATGCATGTGTGTATGTATATATAAAAATGCATATGTGCGTGTATATATCTAAATCTGTTTCTCTCCATGTGCGTCCTTAGCTGGCCCATGGCCTCCCTTCTCACGGGTGGTTTCTCTCTCCCAGATCATTAAACGACCCGGCAGCGAAGATGAGTCCCCCATGATCGGGGACAAGGTTTACGTCCACTACAAAGGCAAACTGGCCAATGGTAAAAAGTTTGACTCCAGCCGCGATCGGAACGAGCCCTTCATCTTCAGCCTGGGCAAGGGTGAGCTGGTCCAGGGGGTCTGTCCGTGGGGATGCTCGAGGGCGGGATGATCCCGGAGCGGGTGGGATGATTCTGGCGGGGTAGGACCCTGTTGCAGGACAGATGGACAGTGTCAGCCCTGCCTTAAGTGACTTCTGAGGGTGGGGGTTTTTTTGGGGGTACCATCCTTGCAGCAGCCAGACTGGGTTTTTCTGGGCTGCCTGCTGCTCCCTCCTGCCTGACATCTGCCTTTCTCCTAGGTCAGGTAATCAAGGCATGGGACATCGGAGTAGCTACCATGAAGAAGGGAGAGATCTGCTACTTGCTCTGCAAACCCGAGTATGCGTACGGCTCTGCTGGCAGCGCCCCCAAAATCCCCTCCAACGCCACCCTCTTTTTCGAGGCAAGTAATGCCAGCGAGCCGGCCCGTGGATGAGCTCGTTTGCTCCCTTTCTGCCTTGCCAGCCAGCTCAGAAATAATAATAAAAAAAAAAACAAACCCAAAACAAACCCAACAAAAACCCCAGCTTGGATTCCTGAAACGTGTCCCTCTGCTCCAGGAATTGCTGCCAGGGTTTTCTCAGAAATGTGTGTCTGAGCTGGGAGGCTGGGACTGAAACTCCAGCTGGGGAGAGCCCTGGTGCGGGGCACGGTGGGGAGCAGGCAGATTCCCAGTTTAAAAATGCACATGGGAAGGAGAAAACGGCTGGGAAATGTCTCCGGGTGCTAAAAACTGATTAGTGCCGCGGGGCGGTAGGAAAGCCAAGGTTTTGGCACGGCGTGTTTGCTGGGCAGGGCTTGTCAGGACAAGGCGGTGGGGCGGGAGGAGTGGGTCTGTCCTAAATTAAGGCTTAGTCCTTCCAAGTCAAGTGGGGACTAAGCTGCGGGTCGGAGCCGGTCCTGTCGGAGAACGAAGAGGGAACTCCTGCCCACACTGGTCCCGGGCAGCTTTCACAGCAGCTCCCGGCACCGACCGTGTTGTACCCTTACAGGCTTAATAAACTTATTTTTACTGTTACTTTGTGTTATGCTTCAGGTACTGGATGTGTCCCAATGTCTAATAAATCGGGTGTATTATGCTGTGGCTTGGAGCTGGCTTTTATGGGCAACTTCTGCTCGTCAGCTGAATGGAGAATTAGCTGGCTTGGCTCTCCAGCTGGAGGATGAACTGCTGCTTTGTGGCTTTTCTGTTGTTTTTCTCCTTTTCTTCCCCCCTCCCTGAGCTCTGCCCACCTTTTCTTTTTTTTTTTTTTTTTTAGGTAGAGCTGCTTGACTTCAAAGGCGAGGACTTGTTTGAGGATGGAGGGATAATCCGGAGGATCAAGAGGAAGGGAGAAGGTTACTCCAACCCTAACGAAGGTGCTACGGTGGAAAGTGAGTGTCAGTCCCTCCGTGGCGCGGGGCTGGAGGGGTGAGCCTGCCCTGAAGCACCCCCACTTTCTGCTCTCTAGAAAGGAGCTTCTGGCACTATATAGGTTGCAGGTGGCCGTGCGTCGCGGTGGGATGCAGTTACATCCATCCGGAGGCCAGATGGGATGGAGAGGGGCTGGGAGAGCAGCGGTTCACTGTCCGCCCATGGATACTGCTCCGAGCTCTTCTTGGCACGGCCCCGGCGGTGGCTCTGCCAGAGCTGCTGGCCGGGAGGGTTGACTGGAAAACCTCAAGCCGTGGGAGCAGCCAGGCGATGATGGAATGACCACTTGAATATAACCTGCGCTCTGTTTTCTTAGTAGCGTTGGCAAGCACATCCCTGCGAGCCCCGGTGCTGCTCAGCCGGGGGGAGGATGGAGGGACCAAACCCTCGTGGGGTTTTGGGGCTCTGCCATCTCTTCCAACCCTTTTGCATCCATCGCAGTGTCCAAGGGATCCTGCGCTCCGGGATGTGCTGGCTGCCAAAGCCCCGGCTCTGCATTGCCTCGAAAGCATGGGTAGCAGGGACGTCCTCCCTCGATGGCATCCCTCGCTAAGCATTTCGGGTGCTGACGTAGGCGCTCAGCAGCTTCTTTGTCCTCCTTGTTCCAATGTTGATTGTCGTTTTGGTGGGTTTTATCACGTCTCTTGCAGAATGGAGCCGCCTCTTTTCCTTCCCCTGCAGCCAGAAGGCTGCTGCTGATGTGGGGGAAGGAAATTAATACAAGGGGTTTGCTGAGGCCCAGGGTGGTCTCAGTTGACATGGGAGGATGAGGAGCTTGGGTCTGTAGGGTTCTCCCCATTTTTGGAGCAGACATTTTGCGTGGCTGGTCGGGGAAAGCCAGGCTCGTTTATTTTTTTCTTGTCCTTCCCAAGAACCACTCGGCCACAGACACAGAGCTCGCTCTGTACGGGAGGCATTTACTTTCTTTTCTCCCTTTCAGAGCTCCTGTACACAGAGATTAACTCCCTTTAGCAAAGGTGAAATTGGATCTGAGCTGTGACAGCTCATAAAGCTCGCCGCCTTAAATGGCTCGTTCCTCTAACGAGCCTTTCTTGAAGGAAAAATGAGTTTTTGACTCAGGTTTGACTGTCTGCCTCTCCCGCGATAAGCATTGGAGCTGGGGACCAGCCAAGCTTGAAGCCGGCTCCGCTACCCCGAAGGTTAAACTCAAAGACTAAATATAATTGAAATCATCACAGAACCAGCATTCCTCTTTATTTTGATTAGATCTGAGCGTGTTTCAGGCAGCGCCGTGCCCAGCGCGGAGGACAGGGAGAGCCCTGGCCCCTCTCTGTGGTTGTTCCCTTTGCAGCTTGAGGTTTTCTTGAACGTGCCGATGCTTTAATGGCTGGTGGGGGGGGACCAGCCAGGAGTTCTCTCTCTGAAAGGACGTAAGGAGCCAAATAACGAGGCTCCTTGTACGCCTGATGCCCCAAAGCCTGCTGCTGCTTTACCTGTTTCAAGTGGAAGCGTCCATTGGAGCAAACGCTGCGAGCGTGAGTGCACGTGTGGTCAGAATAACGGAGATTCATGCCCTCCGAGGCGACCTTGCGTAACCGGCGTGGCTTGTGCAGGGCAGAGATCAGGAACGCGGCGCTGATCCTGCCGGCAGCCCGCCTGCCGTGCCAGCCGCTCCATCCGCAGCCTCCCGCTCCAGGGGCCGGAGGCGCTTAAATACGTCCCCGTGAGAGGGGGTGAGGAGAAGCAGCAGCGGGCAGCCTTGCAGTGAGCATTTGGGCTGCAAATAGGCTTTTCTTTTTGTTCGTTGTTTTTTTTTATTTTAATAAATGCAGTGCTATTTATGGTGGGCGCTGTGCGGGGCATGGAGCAGCCCTGGGGACGGCATGGAGCAGCCCTGGGGACGGCATGGAGCAGCCCTGGGGACGGCATGGCAGCCCACCCCAGGGCAAGGCTGGGACCCAGGGAAGCAGTGATGGTTTATCTCGGCCACATATTTGGGAGGTGCATCGCCACTTGGAGTTAGGCTGGAAGAAACCATGCTTCCAGGAGCGAGCATCTCCAGGCTGGAGTTTTGAAAGTGTTTTTATAGGTTTTAAGTTTTACAGAGCCTAACTCGCAGTTCCGGTCCCTAAAACCCGGGCTGCAGTTGAAATCTGGCATTCCAGCTTTTGTTACAACCTTTCCCCCCCACCCCTCCTCCTTCTCCGTTTTTAATCTGAGTACAAATTGCTGTCAGCACATCAAGTTCATGTGCCAGCCGCACTCGGTACACTCTGTTCTCAGCTCTTCAAAAACAAAATCGCTGCAGGCACCGAGAGAACAATAAGTCAGGGCTGCAACCGGAGTGATGTTCCTTTGGTGGCTTTTTTTTTTTTCCCCTGTAATCCAAGAGCGCCCGCAGCCAGCTGACCTGCTCCTGGAAACCTGAACGGAGATTTTTCCCCTTTCGCCAGGCGTGCTTTATGTGCAGTTAAAATAGAGCAAAACTATCCTCGAAGGGAAGGATTTGCAGCATCCTCCTGTGTGTCCTGTTTTAAAGTGGGATCTTCCCATCACTGCTGCTTCCCACTGGGGACAGGCGACCTGGGAGAGCTGCAGTGCTGCTTTTGTGCTCAGGGATTATGGATCTGTACTCGCCGGGAACATGCAAGGAGATGGCATGGTGCTGTGGGGTTGCTGAGTTACCTGTATTTTAGGCTGAATCTTCCCCTTTTCTATGCTTAAGAAAATAGCCAGCTTGGTTTTGGGTAGCGCAAAAGCGGAGGTCGGTCCCAGAGGAGCTGGATTTGCCTTTTGTCCTCGTTCTGAGCTGGGTGAGCACACGCCGGCCTGAGCCTCGTGGTCGCTGCACGCCAGTGATGGATGCAGGATGCATCCCGGGGTGCTGGCAAGCACACGAGCATCCTCTGCTTTACCGCCCTTGGCTTCCAGCGTGGCTTCGGTGGCAGGAGTGGGGTGACGAGGCAGACCTTGGCGTCCCGTCCCCGCAGTGGGGAGAGTGTCCTCGTGTTATGGTGGCGTCTAACGCCCGAGGGCTGGGCCTGCCTTCGGTCTCACTTAGTCCGTGCATCTCATCCCGGGGACTTTTTGTAGGTCCCAGGGCAGGGGGGTGTCCGTGGGGCTGAGACGGGCGGGTTTCCTTCCGCCCAGGCTGCAGCTCTCCTGTGTGGAGCCCAGACCCCCTCGGCTGTGTCCGGCTGCCTCAGCTGTCGGTGGGCTCAGCCCCTGCCCCCCCGTGCCACCGGGGCGAGATGCTCGGCGCCCTGCGGTGGCTCGGGTCGCATCCTGCTCTCGCCGCAGCGAGCAAAGATAAAGCTCACGTCCTTCCAGGCCGCAGAGTCTTTAAGCACAGTTGTGACAACGTTAATGCCTACCGTGAATTTTTCCTCTTAAAAAGCCTTTTTTGTTTGTTTTGGCTTTTTTAAAACAATGCGGAGGAGTTCCTTATGAAATTGCTTTTACTTTATACTTACTTGCACACGTATGCCTTGTACCCTGCAAGCAGAGTGCAAAGAACATAAAACTGTCCCCAAAGCCTGGAACTTCTTCAGGACTGAATAAATAAAGCATAATCTTGCTGTGGAAACCCAGCCAGGAGTACCAGGTGGTGAATGTGCCAGGTACCCGGTGTCCGCTCCGGCTGCGCTTCTGCCAGTGTCTGGGGCTGGAACAGCGCGGTTATTGGCTGGAGATTAAAATTTAAAAAAAAAAAAAGCTTATCATGTACTTTCAGTTCTTAGAGGCAGGAGAACATAGCCTTGTTTTTGAGGTAGAAGGCAAGGCGATATAGTGCCGTATAGAAGATTTGTAATCGCTGTGATAAACTCTGCGTGGCGGCATGCCAGCAGCAATATCCAGTTCCAGTAAGACTTGACTCGTGCAGTTGAGTACGAGGGGAACGTATTAGTCATGATGTTTATCTGTTGTCTGGTCCTTGGTTAGATGAGATATGCCTGTCTTGCTTTTCAGCAATGTTTCCAAGCCCTCCTCATCCCTCTCTGCTCACCGGGGGCTCCTTGGCTGCCCCCAGCCCCGTGTCTCCCCCCTTCCAGGGCTGGAGGCTTTGCTGGATTTCAGATCTGCTTTATGAGATGCTTTCTTTGGAGCCCACCTTGCCTTGGCTTGGGTGGCTCCAGGTGCGACCCTGCCCTGTCCCCTCTCGCCCCCCCCCCACAGTTCACCTGGAGGGATTCTGCGGCGGCACCAGGTTCGACTGCAAAGACGTGAAGTTCGTCGTGGGCGAAGGGGAGGACCACGACATCCCCATTGGCATCGACAAAGCCCTGGAGAAGATGCAGAGGGGAGAGCACTGCATCCTCTACCTCGGGCCACGGTACGGAGCATCCCCGTCGGGATGTCTGGTTTTAAGCTTCCAGCATCTGAGGTCGTTTTAGCACTCGTGGAAGGCAGTGATCCTGAAAATAGGCCTCTCCGGGAGAGCCTCGGGTTAGCAGTGCAGCAGGGATGTCAGGAGTGGCTGTGGCATGTCGTCTGGAATCCTGAGATGCTTTAAAAAAAAAAAAAAAATCAGGTAAAAATGGTTTATGTGAGTCCTGTGGCTGAAAGGAAAACGTCTCCCTGGAGGTCACCAGGGCTGGGTCCTTGTACTGGAGAGAAACCTGGTTAAAAAGATGGATTTGACGCATCCAGAGAGGACGATTCTCAATATATAACTCACTGTGTATTGTCAGATATCTTTGCTCGTGGAGAATAACATCACCCTGGCCCCAAAGCGTTACCAAGCTCCAGGCATGGAGCTGGGTGTGAAACCCGAACTAGTAACCTGGGTCTGCGTTTATGGCCAAACGCTGCCAAAATGAAGATTTCACCCCCCCACACTCCTGACAGCTCCTTTCTGCCCTTTCAGGTACGGCTTCGGTGAGGCGGGGAAGCCGAAATACGGCATCCAGGCAAACGCAGAGCTGGTGTATGAGGTTACGCTGAAGAGCTTTGAAAAGGTGAGGGTGGGAGCGCTCTGGTCCCTCCCCAGGCTACGGGAACGCCGGTCCCTGCGTCCACCCTTTGTCCCTGGCGGGGCTGCGGCCCGGCCCCTGCTGAAGTGGATACGTCACCAAGGATCTCTGTGTTCTTAATTTGTTCTTCTCTGTTGGTTTGTTTTATTTTTCTGGCTGGGGTCCAAGGCTGGTTCTCTTATTTGTTTCTAGCCTTGTTCCTTTTGTACTTTCTTTTTTTAACTTCCTTTCTTTTCCTATTTTCCCCTTTCCCCTTGAAATTTTTTTTTCCCTTGAAATTTTTTTTTTCCCTTGAAATTTTTTTTTCCACCCTGGGCTGCACAGATAAAAGTTGGCCTGTCCAGCCAGCTGGCCCTGAGGAGCTCGGCTGGCGCGCTGAGCCAGCTGTGCCCGTGGGATGGCTGGGGATGGGATGCAGGAGGTGCCCATGGGATGGGGCAGGTGCTGCTGTGCCGCATCCCCAGCTGGGTTCCCTCCTCACCCCATCACCGTGGCCGGGGTGGGAGCAAGACCCACCACATCCCCTCTCTGCTGGTCTCTTCCCCACCCTTCTCTCCCGTTTTTGGGGTTTATTTTTCCGTCAGGGTTTTTCCTCCTGTGGGGCTGTGGTGGACAAACCCCCTTGCTCAGGGTGAAGCCCCGAACCTGGTGGGGGTTTCTCTGTTGTAAAGGGCTCCATGTCCCGCACCCCACCCTGTGCTCTGGGCGCCTCCTCGTCCCCAGCCCCTCAAATTAAAAAAGCTGCCAGATGTGCCCGCTGTAATACTGCCCTGAGGAGCCCCGCTGGTAACGAGCAGCCCTAGGAAGCCACGCGTCCCTGCCGGTGCGGCGGGTTGCTGCGCTCCGCTGGGGCTGCTCCGAGCATTTATTTGCAGGCCAAGGAGTCGTGGGAGATGGACACCAAAGAGAAGCTGGAGCAGGCTGCCGTCGTCAAGGAGAAAGGCACGATGTACTTCAAGGTTTGTAAACTTGGGGGTGGCGGAGGCGGAGCAAGGGAGCTGGAAATGAATTTGGGGTGACTGTCGGATATACAACTTGGCAGTCGTTGATGTCGGAGAAGCATGTCCCCCTCAAACAGCGCTGGGGAAGGCAAGTCCTGCCCTTCCTCTGCCTTTTTCTCACTCCCTGAGATACCTTTCCTGGCATTGCCTTGCCCACGTGTGCTCCCTGTGGAGCGGGACGGCAGATCGGACTCTTCCCCAGGGTGGATGTGGCCAGGGCTCATGCCGAGGGGCTTTGCAGTTCCCCTGCCCGGCCTGGGGCATCCCGATGCTCCTCTGCTCTGCACAGAGGGGGAACGCGAGCTCTGACTTGGCTTTTCACAGGGGCTGCACACCAGCAGCTCCAGCCAAGCCCCGCTGTGGTTGTACGTATTCGCCGTCCTCCTTCCTTCATTTATTTATTTAACGCACTGCGTTAAACTCGTAACCTGTACGTAGGATGTTTTGGGAGCAGACCGAGCATTGTTGGCACGGGTTCCTCTAGCCTCTTCTTCTTTGCTCCATCCCAGGAAGGCAAATACTTGCAGGCCGTGATTCAGTATGGGAAGATCGTGTCCTGGCTGGAAATGGAGTATGGCTTGTCTGAGAAAGAGTCGAAAGCCTCCAACTCCTTCCTCCTGGCTGCCTTCCTCAACCTGGCCATGTGCTACCTGAAGCTGCGAGAGTACGCCAAAGCTGTCGAGTGCTGCGATAAGGTAGGGGTGCACGAGCCTGGGGGTTGGAGCATCCTCTCCTCTTGTGTGTTTTCATTGGGAGTTCTGGGGTTTTTTAATTTCTTCTTGTATAAGAAGCACTTTCCAAGCAGCGACAGGCTGGTGGTGTCCCTTCTGTCCCTCATGGTCTCCGCGGATGCTGTGTGCTCAGAGGCTGCAGGAGCAAAAGTGCTTTTTGGAGTTCAAAATCCACCTGGGCACGCGCTCACAGCAGCTTTTCTTCCAAAGCCAGATCCGTGTAATGTGTGGACTGACAGCCCTCGGTCGCTGCTTGGGTCTGCCCAGGCTGGGTCTGGGCGTTGGGTGCTGGTCTGGGTACAGCAGAGGCAGCCTCTGCCAGAGCTGCAGTGGATCTCCAAGTCTGTTGAGGGGTGGGATGGGGCTTTGTCAGTCCCTAGAAGAGCCGCAACCTTGTCTTTGCCAGGAAACTATTAGCTCTTTTATAAGAGGCTTAAATTTAAGCGTCTTGCTTCTGAGAAAGGTAGTAAAGCTATTTGCCTTCGTCTAAAAGGTAAGTAATCTCTGAGATGCGTGTGTGGCTTTTACTGAAGGAAAATCATGTCATTGCTAATGCAGGGAGACCAAGCCAAGTTTAATCCGTCGGCTCCCTTCCCTCCGAGCTCTCGGTGCTCCTCTGGGCTCAGGTTTACTGTTTACACCTGATTTCTTGCCTGTGGGTTTGCCTCCCACCGACTCCGCTGCTCTCGGGAATTTTAAGCAAGGAGAAATAACTAAACCGTATTAATGTCTCCGTCAGCAGTTGGCTGGTTAAGTAAATTTTTGTTGAGCAATATGCAAATGCTCTGGATACTTGAAGCCACCTTGTCCTAATTTTGGCAGATTTAATGAGGCTTCGACTCTGACGGGGTCTTTGGGGGATCCCCGAGTTGCTAACAGGGACCTGTGTTTCCAGGCGCTAGGACTGGACCAGGACAACGAGAAGGGCTTGTACCGGAGGGGCGAAGCCAGGTTATTGATGAACGAGTTTGAGCTGGCAAAATGTGACTTTCAAAAAGTACTGGAAGTGAATCCACAGAACAAAGCAGCGAAATCCCAGATCTCTGTCTGCCAGAAGAAGACGAAGGAGCACAACGAGCGGGACCGGAGGATCTACGCCAACATGTTCACAAAGTTTGCGGAGAGGGATGCAAAGGTGCGTGTTGCCCGTATTTAGCCATCTAGCAGGCTGTGCTGAAGGATGCTCAGCTGGTTTGCGATGAGAAGAGATGGGTTAAAACCAATTAAATTATAGATCAGGTTGAGGATGGAGGGATAGAGCCTGCTGCAATGGGAAGAAGTGGATTATTTCTTGGTCTCTCTTACGCAGAGGCTGCCGTCAGATGCTCAGTCATCAATAAAAGTATTTGTGGTGCGAGCTCCCGAGGGCTGATAACAGGGTTGGCGTTTGTACTTGATTTTGCTGTTCCAGCTAGTGGCTGTTGGTGACCTCCTGGTCGCTGGTAAAATGAAATGTCATCCTGTCTCTGGCAAGGCCAAGGGTATTTTGAGACATGATAGTATGGATTTCCTGAACCTGGTAAGGCAATAGCCCGCTCCTGTGCTCGTACGGAGAGACTGCTGTCTCGTAACGGGCTCTTGTCCAAAATTCCTCTGAACAAAACCCGGTGTACTGTAACGAGAGAGGACACAGCTTTACAAGCAGTCTGTGCGCGTCATTTTTAGTATAATGCCTTCTGCACTAGTGCCTGGAGGTGAGGCTGTGGAAAATGTGGCCAGTGCAGGCGCTGGGGAGCGGCGTGCCGGGCTCACCGGCACCGTGGTGCGTTGTGCTGCCTGATGGCTCGTGCAGTTGGCTGCGATGGCGAGAGTCCCTGCTGCAGCAGGCGTAAGGCTTTACCGTGCCTTAGTGCTGGGTGTATGGGCAGCACCTCTGGCTCGGTCCCGTATCCCCACTCCGGCTGCTGCCTTATCTCCTTGTCCCTCTCCGTGCCCCTGCATCCATCCCTCCAGGGCTGTGTCAGGGCCCTGCTCCCGTTGAGGTGGGTCACGTCATTCCCAGGGGATCCCGTACCTTCCCCAAAGCTCTGGCTGAGCTGATGAGGTTTAACCTCCACCAGCTGCTAAGCCAAGAAAACAGGAGCCTCTGGTGTGAGCTGCAGTGGTCAATAGGCGGGGGGGGAGCCAAGGGGAGGAATTTTGCCTGCCCTGCCAGGGCTTGGCTGCCTGTACCCACCCCCAGCATCGCTGTCACCTGCCTGCGGCTTCCTCCTCACTGCTGTTTCTCATCCGTGTGCTTTATTTGCTGTTTTGCAGGAAGCAGCTAGCAAATCCGGGGTCGAAAAAGCAATGGAGAAAGCAGCTTGTGAGAAGGGACCGAAAACTCCTGGTGCTGAAGAAGAAGAGGCCGAAGGACATGTATGATGGAGAAGGAGGGGAAGGGAGAGCCTACTGCCCTCAGCCCCCGCAGAAAAGGTTACTGCCAGACCTTGGGACTCGCCAGTGTTTTCTTGTAAAGCTTGTTACAGTTTGTGTGATCGTGGAAGCAAAAAGCGCCTCACACAGAAAAAACGAACCTCGTCCCACCGCCCTGGGTGCGCTTGGGGGCAGAGCGGGAACGGTGGGATGCTGTGGGACCACAGCACGTGGAACAAATAGCTTTTAAACAGAGAGAAAGAGAGAAAAAAAAAAAATAAATAAAAATTGAAACTCTTGGCTCTTGGGAGGTTTCCATGAACAGCTTGTCCCGGCTCCCTTGGCTTTGTGTTGGCTATGGGCGCAGCATCCTGGCTCCTCGGTGCTGAGTCGGGATGTGGGAGATGCTCCTTGTATGCTGCAGTGCTGCCTCCGGTTGCATCCGGCACAGGGCCGTGCTGCACCGCGCCAGCCCCGAGCGCGGAGCGGAGCCCCGTGGGGGCTGGCTCGTCGGGACCCAGTGCCCTGGAGCACCCGGTGGCTCACTCACCCATGGGTGCTCGTTGGGCTGGGGGGGAAATAATTTTCCTCTCCTGGTGGCTTCTTACCTTTGGCCGAAGGGGTTGTGATGCAGAGCCGGGCGCTGAGGGTGAGGACCTGCCTCCCCCTCCGCTGCAGCCCCTCGGGGCAGGGCCATAATTCGCCTTTCAAGCACTGTTTTGGGGGATGGATTTTACCTTTTAAAGAAGCTGGTTTCTATTTCCTCGGAGAGCACAAGCCTCCCGTCCAGCTCTGCTGCTCGCAGGCGCTCTTGCCGCAGCCTGCGCCCCCTCCCTCGGCTCCCTTGGAATGGGAGTTTTATTGATTATTTGAGGTCCAAACGGGAAAAACAAGAGCAGGTTGATAAACTGTGGTTCAGAAAGCAAGTGACTGGGTCTGAGCTGGTACCACGGGTTTATAGCTCACAAGTGAGCAGCTTTGCTGTGGCGAGGGGGGACCCTGGCGTTTCCCCCCCCCCGCCCCGGTGTCACCAGTGCTGCTGCCACCTCGGCTATCGTCCCCCTCCATCCTAAAGGGACGCATCGCTACCGTGTGAGAACAGCTTTCCGGTTGTTATTTTTCCTGTCTGTTCTTTGTAATACCCCCTTTGGAGTTTGAAAATAAACAGCTGAAAGAAAATAATAATCATAAAGTGCTTTTTTTCTGGATCCTGCTCGGCAACGGGGGTGGCTGGGGGGAGGACGGGTGTGCTCTCCCCTGGGTGGAGGTGCCCCAGCTCCAGCGAGGGATTCGTTAAGGAATTACTGGTGTCCTCAAGGACCGATGCTGCTTCTTCTTATCAGTATTATTGTTCCCTGGAGAGCCCGGGAAGGGCCAGCATGCTGTGCTTCGGAGATGTGTGGCTGGGGATGCTACCTGGGGTCTCAGCTGTTTTTTCAGCCTGGAGAGGTTTATCCTGATGCTTCCCGCCCCCAGCATGTACCTTTGGGAGGGGGCTCCCAGGGGACCCCTGGGTGGGTGGAGGAGGCGTTTGTGCCCCTCAGCCAAGGGTCTTGCCGGGCGATGCCTTGTCCTGCTGCTGCAATGAGCCCACAGGAGCGGGAGCCACACAGGGCCGGCGTGCAAGCACCGAGGGGGCCGTGTCGCTGCTCCAGCCGCTCATCCCGGTCTCTGGTTTTACACCATCCCTGGGGTCTCTGGTAGCCAGCAAAGCATCCCGGTGGGTGCTGCCCGGGGACGGTGCTGCGAGACCCAGGGGCTTTGCAAAGAACTGGCTTTTTCTTGCAGGCAAGGCAAAATCATTATCTGGGGGCAGCCCAAGCCACATTTTCCATAGGAAACAACCCTCTACAGAAAAAACCCGATTTCCTTCACAGTTTCTGGGCTTTCCCCCTGGTTTTAAGCAGATTTTCCGCTTGTTTTGGCTTGGTGCTTTTCTCCCCCTTGGAAGAGAAACTAAATGAGGGCAGGTGATGAGATGCGGTTTAGAGATGAAAGGGAGAGCGGGAGGATTTTGTACAGGAGGCGTGGAAACCTTCGCAGTGGGTCCGGCGTGTGCGGTGTTCAAATGCCATCTAGTGGCACTGGGTACGGGGGTGGGTTATGGGGCAGCAGGGGGTTTTGGGGTGTCTGTGGTGGG
Organism: Phalacrocorax carbo; assembly: GCF_963921805.1. Classification (NCBI taxonomy): domain Eukaryota; kingdom Metazoa; phylum Chordata; class Aves; order Suliformes; family Phalacrocoracidae; genus Phalacrocorax; species Phalacrocorax carbo. The sequence continues at coordinate 3,030,288 of NC_087535.1, forward strand.
CTGGGCAAGGCCAAGGGTCCGGTAGGGACCCTGGGGACACTTGGCTTGTCTGGCTTGCAACCCAACAGCATCTGCTGGAGAGGAATGTTAATAGATAAATATTAAGCGCTGTTATCAGCAAGGCGAGGTGGGAGTGATGATGTGCAGGGTGTGAACCTGTCACCCGCAGAGACATGGGGACGTGGTACGGGGAGCGGGGGGGGGGTCAGAGCAGGGTGGTGGTCCATAGGGAAGCCCTTAGCATCGCCCGGAGCTGGGCTGGCTGCCAGCCCCTGCACGGGGTCCCCATGCATAGCTGATGCAAACCAGCCCAAATCCTGCTTTTCTATTGCCAAGATGACATTTTTGGGTGGAAAAAGGCACATCTAGGGAGGGTAACCCTAGATGAGGTCAGGCAGCGTCCCTCTGCCCACCCCCGTCTGGAGTGAGCAGCCCCCGCT